>NW_015387551.1:342474-392927 GCF_001527695.2 Protobothrops mucrosquamatus
TCATCCAAGGTCAGCCGTGAATCCAGGAGGACTCCCAAGTTGCGCGCCCTCTCTGAGGGGGCCAAAGTTTCGCCCCCTATAGTCAACGATGGCATCAGCTGACTATGCCGAGGCGCCGGAAACCACAGCCACTCGGTCTTGGAAGGGTTGAGCCTGAGTCTGTTCTTCCCCATCCAGACCCGTACGGCCTCCAGGCAATCCTAGTGATATGCTAGGGACTAGCACTGATGATGTTATGTAGTTAGGGTAATGAAACGTCTGCAAGAAAACAAGCAAGCTCAGAGAGCACCAAGAGAGCACCAAGCACCAGAGAGCACCTCACTTCAGCCCTGAGCTACAATATTCTCCTTCATTGGTGTCTGTCTGTCTGTCTGTCTGTCTGTCTGTCTGTCTGTCTGTCTGTCTGTCTGTCTGTCTGTCTGTCTGTCTGTCTGTCTGTCTGTCTGTCTATCTATCTATCTATCTATCTATCTATCTATCTATCTATCTATCTATCTAGCTGTTTGTACATACACACACACACATACACACACACACAAAGTGAGAAGAAATACAGTGGAGTTGATTTTCCCATCATCTACCGTATATATCTGTGTCCCCAGAAAGGAATCAAACTCAAGAGCCCTTACCCATTATGGAGACATCATACTCAATCTGGAACAGAGCCTCCTGGTTGCACTGACGCAGAATGTTTAGTGCATCAGCATGACTCACACTGTGAAGAGGAATCCCGTCCACACTCAACAGCCGGTCCCCAATTTTCAAAGACCCTTCCCTGCAGAAAATGTTAAAGGCATCCATTACGAACACATACAGAGTCAGAATATTCTTGAGATGAATGCTTATTTTGGGACTTTATTTACTGACAACACTGCCAAAGTTTCTACATCTGCTCCAAGATGTGCACATATTGGGTCCAGGAGCTTTCAAAGTGTGGGATGCAACTTTTGATAAGGTACAGAACAAATCTGGATAGCGTTTCTGCTTTGTCGAGGGACGCTCACTGTCAAAACATGTTCCTGCTTTGCTTGAATGGGCCTGAAGTAGACTCAGCCAAGCAACTAGGGAATAAACCTGGAGCAAATTTTGAGAGGTAAGTTAGGCCTGTAAGTCTAGCTATCTGTCTAAGCACTGTTTTCAACCATAGCAACTTTAAGCTGGGTGGACTTCAGTGCCCAAAATTCCCCAGCCAGCTTGGCTGAGAAGTTGAGAAATACTCGTCTAAGGTGTATCTGATCACCAGCAGCTCTTTAATTTGGTGATTTATTATTTATTTTTATTGAGGTTGCACAAATTTATTTCTCATTTTAAGGAATCACAGTTTGATAAACCCTGTGCACATGTTTAGGTTTCTCTGATCTGTTATTTGCTAGACACAAAAAAGATGGTGAAAAAAAAATTAGGGCTTATATATTTTTATTCTTTATTTTGGTTAATTATCTTTTAAATGTTATTATTTCCACATCTGTTTTCCTGAGTTACTTTTTCATTATTATTCTAGTTTTTTCTGTACTGCAGGGTGACTATCTATCGATGTAGTGTCTATGAGTCGAAAACAACTTGATGGCACATTATTTCCATACTGACATTTTTATAACATATTCCCACCCCTTGCAATCCATCACTACTGCGTTGCAATGAACCTGCAATTGGTTTTAAATGATCCACCACTGATTAATTTTTTCAAATCTATTTTCCATAGTTCATCTTTTCTGGTTACTCAGAACTAGTGCAATAGAATTCAAAGGGAATCTATGTTCAAGAAGCAATGGACTATAGACCAAATGTAGAGATGCAAAGCTATTGTGAATGTTTTTTATAGGTGGTATGAAAAATATGTATTTTTTTAAGCTTCACTGCTCAATGTGGAATTATGTGAACATTACCTGTCTGCTGGGCCACCTGGTCTAACATAAGTCAGTACTAATGGCCTGGATTTATGCCAGTCTTCATGGGCTCCTCCTGTAAGCAATTTGCAAAAATAATTCATAACTGATACAGACACATATCCAACAAATTAATAAAAAAAGAGAACACATTTTTAAATCAGCAAGCAGCTAGCAGTCATTTTCTGGAACATATGCAGAAACCTGGTAGTATCCCATCTGTCAGTCTCTGAAGATTACTTTTCCATCTCCCCAAAGATGCCCTTCAGAAGGCCACCTTAGAATGGCATTGGACACCCCACTTCCTTCTTTTCCCGTTTTCAAACAGCCCAGCATGTTGCTCATTACAAGTGCACTGACCTCGTAGTACAAATCCAAAACTATTGCCTTCTTTGTAGAGGGTAACTTCAATGGTTTTTGGAATGATGCCAGCACTATTATCAGGGGCTGCAGACAAGGGAAATAAAGGGATGAGCTAATGCTTTTCACTTCTATAAAAGCTAATGCTTTTCCTTCTATAAAATCTGCATATTTATAAGTTCTGCAGATGATGTCAAATACGAAAATGTCATCCACACAAGCCTTCTAGGTTTCATAAACTGGATCATTGCCTATAATGCTTGTCATAATTGAATAACAGCATTAAAATTACCGAATTGGTCTTGCAAATTGCTTCTGATCAATCTTAATAATACACATATACATACGTATATACTGAGCTTGTTTTAATATATTACAAACCAGAGCCTTTTCTTCTACAAAGCTTCAAAGCCCAGTAGGATTCCTAGAGCTAACACTTTTTGCCACAGATGTTTATTGGATTCTCAGATATTTTAATAATAAGCCAGCTGGCAACTTTGAATGAATACATTCAAATCCTCATGGCTAAGAGGACAGTTGTTGATTGTGATCATTAAGTGGGGAAAATGATTAAGTGTAAAACAGCGCTGAAGTAAATGTTTCTTAGTCCATATTTAATTCAGTACTTCATTTAATTTTAAACACTTATGAAAGCAATGCGAAAACAAAGACTGCATCTGTTATGAGTAAATGGCAACCTATCACACAGTCTGTGCTATGACTTTCCAGACAAAATGCCTGCCTCCTTCTCCTAATAGTGTGTGAAATATATGCACAATATGAATCAAATAAATTGGTGGCAGAATTAAGAGTGCTTTTTAAAAAAATCACCCATTGGGTAGATTGGAGAAAGGAGAAGAAATTGTTATATTTAAATAGCAGCTGCAAGCCACCATTTTAGAAATGCTATCTTCCTATCTTTAAATATGCTTGAATTCTTAACCTGATGCTCTCCATTTATGTGAAGAGTAGAACTTTCAATAATCCTGATCAGCCAGTTCATTCACCTTGCTATCAGGTAATTCTTAGAGTTGCAAATAAAGAAAGACCCACCAGAAGGGAATATCTTTTCCAAGATGCTAGAAGACTCCTGTGCCTCTAAAATCAAGGAAAGTCTATTATTTTACTTCAAAATTAAAATCCAATAATGCATAATAATGCATCAATGAATGAACTACCACACTGATAGTCCACAAAGATTTCTTTCATTGACAGATCAGTCTAGTATGATTATTTGGGTTGGAGCCAGCTCTCCAAACTAGGTGGTGCAGTAGATGTTGCATTTTCTATCTCAGAATCCTTCTTCTGTGTCAAAAATCTTCCCACTGTCACAAAAAGTTGTGTAATTGGATAGAAGCAAAGTCTGCCTCCAATCCTATGTAATGTTAATAATATTTGGAATCCACTAGCTGAAATTAAGTGGACTCTTTAATATTTTAAACCAGCAATAAAAATATTTAGTTCAGTAAAAAGGGCCATTAGCTATTGAGCAAAATTAAGCAGGGCTTCTACATCTAGCATATTATCTAAAATCATAATCATTTCTAACACTACAATTATTTTACTTCTCTAACCTTACTCATCCCCAACCTCTGCCCCTTGCAACTTAGAACAATCTTGCAGAGATCTTATGAAGTTGATTGTAATCCACTAAGGGTCATGACATAGTGTATTTTACAGTTTTGTTTGATGTCCAACTTGAATGCAGGTGGCCCACTACCAGGACAAGGCTATTCAGAACTGGGTGGGCAGGTGTGCATGTGTGTCCACAGCTCAATTTGTGTGAGTAGCAGATGGTGTACACATGCATGCCAGCCTGCTGCTCACGCATCTTGGTTCCCCTCTCCTCCCCCCATCCAGGCTGCCAAGCCGCAAAAGTTGGGGACTGCTGCATAAATGGATTCAAATGTGTGGGTCAAAAGAGAATGCTTGGAGTTTTATAAACAGACAAGAAGCCTTCTGCTGGAACAATCCTGAAATAAAATCTAATGTCTGGTCTACTTTCTGTATTTATTGGTGCTTCTGGTATCTACTTTATATACCCATTTATGCTTGTGAAATCTTTAGCACTGTTAAATGTTTATAAGCCACAACATCCAATAAATAACAGCATGGAAAAAAGCAGAATCCATTGTAATCACCCTGTGTAGGAAATCATTGGCAAAATATGACTTCAAGTAAAGGAATCTCAGATACCAAGGCTGGAACATCCTGAACATCTGGAGAAACTACTACCAACTGAAGTAGGATTACTGGTTTAATGATAAAGTCACTTTCCTATGTTTCTTCACAAAAGGAAAAGGGAGTAAAGGACGGGGGGGTCCACTTAGTCTTAAAACACTGAACATAAAGCTTTATTAAATATATACTAACCAGCTAGTGGTAGTTCATATTCCACTTCTAATATTACTCTTTCTCCCACATTCTTCAATAGACTTATAATTTCATCGTGTCGCAATTTTGTCAAGTTAATCCCATTCACTGACTTGATGTAATCACCAACATTTAGCTGATCGCTCCTGTAACATACAAAACAAAATATCTCAGTTCTTTCCAGGGACAGACATTATAGTCTTGAGGCAATTGTCTCAGGTAATAGTGGCAGAGAGACAGTTTTATTATTTTTGTTTTAAATTCTCTGGCTGTTTTCTTTATTGAAGGATACACTGTATAAACCCCCATAAGCAGGACCTAGGTAGATTGTTGCTTTTTTCAGTCACCTAAAAGTCTTGGATCAGCTCTGCCCATGTATTTACTGACTAGTTAATAGAAAGATGTCTATAGTAAACAACATGTGGAGCAAAAAACCCCCACAAATCTTAGATAATAACTGAAATGTCCATCAATTATTTTTTTTAACAAACATACATGGCAACAGAGAAAATAAAAGTTTTATGATGTCCGGTCTTAAATCTTATCTTCAGAACCTGTTTTAGATGGGAAGGTAGAAGGAATAAGTCATTCCAAGCTGGGATCCTAGCAATAAACTCAAAATGCAATGCAATGTAATGTAAACATTACATGCCTATCAAGAAATTAAACGAAATATCATTTAAGTTTGATGGTGCCATTTGGCACATGTTGCATTGACTATCTGATTTACTAGTCTACACTTGCTGTACATTTCATTCTCCAGCTTTGCAACTGAGAAAGTCCTCTGCATCTGTAATTATATCTTACCTTGCTGCCAATCCTCCTGGCCTCAGATTAGAGACCCTTGGCTTTCCATCTTTATCTGTGCCACCAGCTATAGTTAATCCGAGGGTGCTTCCCTCTTTTTTGATTAGCTCCACAATTGTGACTCCTCTAAATTCTTCTGAAGATATAAAGAGAGAACAATTCAATACACTGGATTTATTATTATTATTATTATTATTATTATTATTATTATTATTATTATTATTATTATTATTATTATTATTATTATTATTATTATTATTATTGTTGTTGTTGTTGTTGTTGTTGTTGTTGTTGTTATTATTATTATTATTAACCATTTATATTGGAGCACTTAGATTATTGGAGCACTTAGATTTATATTGAAGCATTTAGATCTCATCTTTTGATTTCTGGAAGAGGAAGCATTCAAGAAAACTTACAGCAATGTACATTTGGAGACTTTGGTACTAATACTATTAATAAAATTAAAACGACTAGATAGATTAAAAACAATCCAGCTAAGTAATTTATGATAACAATATCTCTATTGAAAAGAAAATAGCATATATATATATACTGCATACATATTGTGTATCTATAAAAAGCAGCAAGTAAGAAAAATAAGCAAAATTAAAAAAAAATAGGAAGAGAAAGGAGCTTCTTTGTCGCATGGGAAAATCTGTGATGGAAACATGGCTGATTCCAAATATTCTTGTTTCAGTTATACAAACAGGGAGCCGAAGATGATGATATGACAAGAAGGCTGATTATAATTCATGACAGAAGACTTGTAAACAATATGATCAAACATAAACATTCCAAATTTTTTTAAAAAAATATTCTGTAGTGCTGGTCCATTGGACCCTTTTCAGTTATGAAAGGAATTCTTTTTCTAGATTGTTTAGATTATCCATTATCCACCTTAGGTACTGTAGCTTAGCCATGTGGTTAGGTATCCTTTTCACCTTGTGCAGTCTAAACCTGAGGACATGAACAAGCTATTTGGAAGTAGCAAGTTTATTTCCCTAATTTTTATTTATTTAATAAAACTAGTTTGCCTCAGTTGCCATCACAACTCCAGATAGTTTGCAAAATATGAATAATTAGGCTTAAAAGTAACAAATGAAAAGGGTGAAATTAACAATAAATAATAAGATTACCAATCTGAGTATGGCAAATGACATGACCCATTACAAAACAATAAAGAATATATATATATATAGGGGCCAGATCAAAAACCAGGACCTGCTGAAAAAGGCCAAGTCGTCAGGTTTTCCAAAAGCACTTCAGGATTTAGTCTTCCAGAGGGCACAGGCAAAGCCTGTCTCCAAGTCCCCCATTGCTTTAACAATAGGACCTGTTCACACTGACTACAGAAAGGATTAATGCATTTTTAAGGGATGAAGTTGCCTTGAATAAAAAGTGAGGACTATTTATTATTGAAGGGAGAAGGCACAGTGGCTCAATGGTTAAAGACGCTAAGCTTGTCAGCTGGGAAACTGACAGCCTGGGTTTGAGACCCAAGCGCCACTCGATGAGGAGAGTTCCCCTTACTTGCCCCAGCTCCTGCCCACCAGACAGTTTGAAAGCATGTAAAGGCAAGTAGATAAATAGGTACCACTTTGATAGGAAGATAACAATGTTTCATGCTCCTTTAGCCATGCTGACCTCATGATCAGGAAATATCTTTGGACAATGCTGGCTTCCTCAGCTAAAAAAGGAGGTGAGTATGTCCCCTAGTGGTCTGTGGAGATTCTCAGTCATTCAGGTCATGGCTGTCCCAAAGGTGCTTTTTCAGGAGGCAACTGGACTTTCTTTTCTTTGAAGATGTTTTGCTTCTCATCCAAGAAACTTTTTCAGTTCTGACTGGATGGTGGGGAATGGAAGGATTTATATTCCTTGCAGACAGCCGGTCATTTGCATTCTTTTAGAGAGTCGTTGAAGCCATTTTGAAGTTTACCTGTGTGCTCAGGGTCACCTGAATAGGGCAAATGTGTGGAGTCTTCTTGGCTGCAGGATGTTTTCTGCCCTGTGTCCTTTCACTGTTGAAGGCAGGCACAGGCTGTTTGGGATGAGTCTGTGTTGTCTGCTTCTCAAAGTGAAGCACAAATATAAATCCTTCCATTCCCCACCATCCAGTCAGAGCTGAAGAAGCTTCTTGGATGAGAAGCGAAATGTAGAATAGAATAGAGCTGGAAGGGACCTTGGAGGTCTTTTAGTCCAGCCCCCTGCTCAAGCAGGAGGACCTATACCATCTCAGACAAGTGACTGTCCAGCCTCTTCTTAAAAATCTCCAGTGATGGAGCGCCCTCGAAGAAAAACAAGAAAGTTCAGTTGCCACTTTAAAAAGCCCCTTTGAGACTGCCCCCTAGAGTCAGAAATGCCTGGACAGACAAAATCTTTACTTATTTATTATCATACCCCTGATGATTAAAAGTCAAGCAGCATTACATCAACTGCTGTCAAAGCATCATATTCTATTAACATATTCTACACCATCTTTTTTCAAACTTGGTAAACTTTAAAACGTTTGGACTTCAACTTCCTGAATTTCCCAGCCAGCATAGAATAGGTTTAAACAGCTTTTATTTGATCAGCCATTGAAGAACTGAAACAAAAAAAGGGGGGAAAGGAAGGCAGCTGCCCCCCCTCATTTCATTTTCTCTTTGGCTTGTTTTCTTTATTTATTGATCATTGCTTTGGCACCAACTGTTCTAATACTGCTTCATCTGATACAGTATGCCATATGGGACTCTATGTTCATTTTCTCTCCCTAATATATGCCACTTACTTCCTCTGGTTTTTAGAGCTGAGTTTACATCATCATTCTATTGATATTATCATTTCACAGGCATTTGAGTCACCTGTACAACCATGGTTGATGAAATACTACTATACTTTTACAGCATTTCAACACAATCCAGTTGAGCGCCAGTAGCCTCAGCATGGACAAATTTGAAAAAATACTGTTCCACACCAATACTTGTAATAACAGTGCTGTGGAAAACACCCTGAAACATATTATAACACTGGAAAGGGATAAAGGTTATCTATTCTACAGTACTTGTCACCTTGACTCTTAAGGTTAAAGTCTGATTATCTTTTAAGTGAGGAATGTTATATCTTTCATGCTTCCATTATTCAGTGACTTGAGTTCTTGCTCCATTTCTATCTGCATCTTGCATTTCCATTAAAAACGTCCCCTTGGCTGGGTTTATAGCAACTAAAGGATATAGAATGGTATCAAATCAATGCCAATTACATTTCCATTGTAAAAAAGCTTAACATCAGCAGCACACAATCCAAACCTGAAAACACACAAATTAAATCAACACCTAATTTAACATGCATCATTCTAACCAGGTTTAGAAATTTAGGCTATGCAGCAAGTTTTTTTTTTCCTTTTGGAAAGAGCTAAAGTACAATGATACCCAATATGGCATTTCCAGAGTTTGGCAAAATTCTCTCTGGCAAAATATGGCAGGATGTGATTCTTTGTCCCCCCCACCTTTTTTTTTCTAGACAGCACTTTAGGAGTTAAACTCCACACATCTTAAAGTTGCTGAGATTGAGAAATAATGTTCTAGACTCCAAACTGAGAATACAGCATAACAGAGTTGGAAGGGACCTTAGAATACTTCTAGTCCAACTTGCTACTCAAGCAGGAGACCCTATACCATTCCAGACAAATGGCTGTCCATTCTAGTCCAACCCCCTGCTCAAGCAGGAGACCCTATACCATTCCAGACAAATGGCTGTCCAATCTCTTAAAAACCTCCAGTGAGGGAGCATCTACAACTTCTGGAGGCAACTCGTTCCACTGATTAATTTTTCTTAGTGACAGGAAATTACTCCTTAATTCTAGGTTGGATCTCCCTTTGATAATCTTCCATCTGTTACTTCTTGTCCTGCCCTCAGGAGCTTTGGAGAATAGGTCAACCCCGTCTTCTCCATGACAGCCCCTCAGATATTGGAAGACTTCTATCATGTCACCTCTTTTCCTTTTTTTCATTAGACTAGACATACTTAGTTCCCACAACTGTTCATTGTATATTTTAGTCCCCTAATCATCTTTGTTGCTTTTTTCTGCACTTTTTCTAGAGTCTCAACATCTTATTTGTATCGTGATGACCAAAACTGCAGTATTCCAAGTGTGGCCTTACCAGTGCAGTATAAATTAGTATTGACACTTCACATGATCTTGATACTATCCCTCTGTTGATACAGACTAGGCCAAGGCAACTTTGGCTCTTTTATGACTCTTTTATTCCTGAGCCAACTATGCTGGCTCAGGAATTCTGGGCGTTGAAGTCCACGAGTCATAAAAGAGCCAAGGTTGCCTACCCCTGGCCTAGGACTTGCAACTTACTATACGACCAATGTTGCCTATTTAAGATAACTGTACTTAGACAAATATAAATTTATAGCAAACATAAATATCCCATAAAGATACAATCATAAATATATATGATTATATAAAAATATGATTCATCCATATAAGCTATTGTGTCTACATTCAAAAACTATATAATAGTTCTGGGAAAAATGAAGCCGAGGGAAATCAAAATAAACAGGGGCTTAAATGCCTTGTCTACTGAAATAGAAAGATGAAACTTCTGCGACCGTTTAAAGACAACTATGCTAGGAAATGACCGATATGTATAAAATCATGCATGTCACAAAGAAAGACAGACAAACATTGTCTCTCTCTCAAACATTAGGTCATCCTGTGAATCTGAAAGGAGATTCAGAACAGATCAAACCAAATCATTCTTTATGTACCTCATAATTACATTGTGGAGGTAGTTACCCCATGATCTGGAGAAAAAACATTAACTTGGATGGCTTTAAAAGAGGATGGAAAAATTCATCTGTCAAAGAACTTGACCATAGAGATATCACACATCCAAACAACAATTGGAGGAACAAAGGTAGGAAAGGGTTTTTGTCTTCATCTCCTGCTTCAAAGTACAGGTAGTCCTTGACTTACGACAGTAATGGATCCTGGAATTTCTGTTGTAAGTCATGACAGTCAGAAGTCGAAGTATCTATGGGCAAATAAAAGGCAATGTTTCACATGCAACAGATCCACCAGAATGAAGCTGATTTGTGATAGCTTTAAAAGGGGATTAGATAAATTAGTAAGGATAAGGCAATCAGGTTATTTATGTTATGATGGCTTGATGTTTATCCCCTGCAGCAACAGAATCAGTCAGTATCTGTTGCTGTAAAGAGTCAGAAAATGTTACTGTAATCTTATTCTGCTTGTGGCTTCAGATAGTCACTGTGGGAACATCATGTTAAATCAGAACAAAACTAGACTTGAACAGACTAACTGGGCCATTCTATTTTTTTTAGGCTACTTCTCAACCTTATGATATGCATTATCAAAAATTGAAACACTTTCTATTACATAGTGCCCTGTCTATGGAGATTCTCAATCATCCAGGTCATAGTTATTCCAAAGGTGCTTATTCATGAGGCAACTGGACTTTCTTGTTTTTCTTTGAAGACGTTTCACTTTTCACCCAAGAAGCTTCTTCAGCTCTGACTGAAGCTTTCCATTCCCCACCATCCAATTAGAGCTGAAGAAGCTTCTTGGATGAGAAGCGAAATATCTTCAAAGAAAAACAAGAAAGTCCAATTGCCTCGTGAAAAAGCATCTTTAGGATACATGGTGCCCTGAATCCATACATTTCTACACAGTCTATGCAAACCACTATTCACAACTCATTGACTTTAGTGCATTTATTTATTTAAACACACAGGTTAATTATAGATAGGTAACTCTTTGTTCCTGCTCCTGGGTAACTACCATTATATAGATAATTACTAGTTGAAACTTTCATTTTCATCTGCTTAGTTCCTCACGGAAACCCCAACCACACATATATTCTGTGTTTTGCTGCACACTCCATTGAGAGTTCTAGTGCTACTATCAGATGCAGATAATATCAGCACAGGGACAGAGAGATCAAAATGGAAAGAGCCCCCCAGCATGCCTTGAACAGAAATAATGAATTTTTAATTCCTAGGAAATGGAAAGAATTCTGATATATTTTTCAGCCATGTGAGGCTCAAGCAAATATCACCGTGTACCAAGATTGCCCCATTATTGGATTTTTCAACTGCTTTCACCATCCAAGTACAGTGAGGGAAAAAATTATTTGATCCCCTGCTGATTTTGTACGTTTGCCCACTGACAAAGAAATGATCAGTCTATAATTGTAATGGTAGCTTTATTTTAACAGTGAGAGACAGAATAACAACAAAAAATCCAGAAAAATGCATTTCAAAAAAGTTATAAATTGATTCGCATTTTAATTAGTGAAATAAGAATCTGATCCCCTGTCAATCAGCAAGATTTCTGACTCCCAGGTGTCTTTCATACAGATAACGATAGCTTGTTATCTGTATAAAAGACACCTGTCCACAGAAGAATCAGATTCCAAACTCTCCACCATGGCCAAGACCAAAGAGCTGTCCAAGGATCTCAGGTACAAGATTGTAGACCTGCACAAGGCTGGAATGGGCTACAAGACTATCGCCAAGCAGCTTGGTGAGAAGGTGAAAACAGTTGGTGTGATTATTCACAAATGGAAGAAACACAAAATTTATTTATTTATTTATTTATTTATTTAATTACATTTATATCCCGCCCTTCTCCTTGCGGACTCAGGGCGGCTAACAATTAGATAAAATACAAACTTACAATACACCTATTAAAATTAATTAAAAAGAAATATTTAAACTAATCTGATTAAAAGTAATTAAAACCCCTTTAAAATCCCTTAGGCCAGTCCCGCAAGCTGGAACAACCATGTCTTGAGGGCGCGGCGGAAGGAATAACTGTCAATCTCCCTCGTTCTGGGGTTCCATGCAATCTCCCTCGTTCTGGGATTTTCGTGGAGTTTCAATGATCATGAGAACTGTGAGGAATCAGCCCAGAACTACATGGGAGGATCTTGTCAATGATCTCAAGGCAACTGGAATCATAGTCACCAAGAAAACAATTGGTAACATACTATGCCATGAAGGATTAAAATCCTGTGGTGCCTGCAAGGTCTCCCTGCTCAAGAAGGCACATGTACAGGCCCATCTGAAGTTTGCCAATCAACATATGAATGATTCAGAGGAGAACTGGGTGAAAGTGTTATGGTCAGATAAACCCAACATCGAGCTCTTTGGCATCAACTCAACTCACTGAGTTTGGAGGAGGAGGAATGCTACCTATGATGCCAAGAACACCATCCCCACTGTCAAACATGGAGGTGGAAACATTATGCTTTGGGGGTGTTTTTCTGCTAAGGCGACAGGACAACTTCACCGCATCAAAGGGACGATGGATGGGGCCGTGTATCGTCAAATCTTGGGTGAGAACCTCCTTTTCTCAGTCAGGACATTGAAAATGGGTCGTGGACAGGTATTCCAGCATGACAATGACTCACAGCACATGGCCAAGGCAACAAAGGAGTGGTTCAAGAAGAAGCACATTAAGGTCCTGGAGTAGCCTAGCCAGTCTCCAGACCTTAATCCCATAGAAAATCTGTGGAGGGAGCTGAAGATTCGAGCTGCCAAATGTTAGCTTCAAAACCTTAAAGATTTGGAAAGGATCTGCAAAGAGGAGTGGGACAAAATCCCTCCTGAGATGCATGCAAACCTGGTGGCCAACTACAAGAAACGTCTGACCTCTGTGATTGCCAACAAGGGTTTTGCCACCAAGTACTAAGTCATGTTTTGCGGAGGGGTCAAATACTTATTTCACTGATTAAAATGCAAATCAATTTATAACTTTTTTGAAATGCCTTTTTCTGGATTTTTTGTTGTTGTTATTCTGTCTCTCACTGTTAAAATAAAGCTACCATTACAATTATAGACTGATCATTTCTTTGTCAGTGGGCAAACATACAAAATCAGCAGGGGATCAAATAATTTTTCCCTGACTGTATGTTAGGGGAAAGGGGACACTTCAGAGAGAAAAACAAAGTCCCATTGTTTAGAATGGTATATACAATTCCTGATTTCTTTAGCATGTTAATTTTTTCACTTGAACATTAATGAGTTAAAATTACCAATACATTACTTAAAGCACTGTATTACATAATGTTTAATTCATGGTCTGAAAAAAAAACCATAAATGAAGGGAATGCTCTTAATTACTTATGTCAAACGGGCTCTTTATCAGGCTGTGATCCTTTTTGCAAATTTAGGTTTACCACTGTAGATCAGAATTTGACAATGATTTAAGAGGAGAGTCATCACACAGTAGGGAAGATAGATCTCTGTGTGATATATTGTACAAGCATTCCTGACAATAAAATGTCTTCAGTTGTCCTGTTTTGGAAGGAAAGAGGGGAGAGAGGGGAGGTGTGGGGGAGAAAGAGAAAGCTGGAAGTAGAGCTCTACATGAAAGAACAAAAACTCCTCTTAAATTCTACAACTGAAACAATTTCCAAATGATGAATTTAAAATAGTGAGAATATCTAGTTTGCCTCCTGTTCTGGGTGGTGGATCTCAGAGTTGTAGTAAAGATTGAGAGAGAGAGAGAGAGAGAGAGAGGAGAGAGAGAGAGAGAGAAATAACTCCTACAAGTGTAAAATTTGTCTTCCCTTCTTGTGGTAAGCCATGAAATAAAAAAAAAAACAAACCTTACCCATCTGTATGTTAGCAAAGCAAATTGAACAAATGCACACAAATAAGGCAATAAATTCAGCTACCTGGTATACTTTGCCTTCTTGAGACCAACGCAGTATCTAGTCCACCTGAGTCTTTGCTTCCTTTTGAATAAGGTCCATCATCTAAAAAAGAAATAAAGAGAGAAGCCCTGAAATTGTATGGATTCTAAAATAAAGCATTATCTCTTTATTACCCCTAATAGCCTTGTAAATGCGATTAAATGATCTTTTCTATTCTTATATTAATATAATCCTTATGAGGAGAGCCAGTTTGGTGTAGAGGTTGAGGCATCAGACTAGAAACTGGGAGACTGTGAGTTCTAGGCGCACCTTAGGCACAAAGCCAATTACATGAATTTGGGCCAGTCACACTCCTTCTCTCAGGCCTAGAAAAGAGGCCATAGCAAGCTACTTCTGAAGAACCTTGCCAAGAAAACTGCAGGGACTTGTCCAGGCAGTCTCTGAGAATATGATACAATTAAACAGAAGAAAATTAACCTCTTAACAGAGAGCTGTGGTCGGGATGATTTCTCCATCTTTTGTCACAGAAACCTGAATAGAGTGGGCTCTACTGCATGGAGTTAAAATAGGTTAAAGAACAAAATGCAGATAATGCCACGTTGTCCATCCTGAGCTAGAAAATTACTTATTTACAATTATTCTCATGCCATTACTTGTGGCTTGAATGGATTGCAGTAACTGCAATAAAATATCCATTAAATCCGTAAAACAGAAGACTGTCTTCATTTTGCAAAACAATTTTCTCTCAATCCCATGTGTCCCACTGTCACAGCCAGAAGCAAAGATAATAAATATATATAAGAACTATTTAAAGTTGTGTGAGGGCTATGGGAAAACTTCATATGGAAGATTCTGCTATGGAAAAGATGAATACTATATCCTAATATCTACCCCTCTCCTTTTTTAAAAAGAACAATGATGATAATAACACTGTTTTCTCCCCAGAGAAATAGCCCTTTACAGGTGAAAGAACATCATTGCCACAAGTCTAAAGCAAACTATAATACTTGTGAAAAACTGCATAGTCTTTGGAAATGGAATAATAGAACCAACAGAACTTTAAATCATCACATCTGAATTCAGACACACATTGTTACTTCCCTTATTTCAAAGTCATCATTTTTTTTTTGCTTTGACTGCAAGTAATTTAAAGAGAAGGAAGGGGACTTAGTGGGAGGGAGGTGGGTGGGAAAAGAGAAACAGCATTTGAAGGAACATCCATTTAAAATCCAAACTGAACTATGGGCTTCATTTGCGATGTGCTATTTTTCCTTTGAAGGAATTTGTTGCCAAGTAATAAGGACTTCCAAATCATACTAACTGCATCAATTCCAGAAAAGTCCAATTCCAGGACTGATTGAATAAAAATAATTTTAAGATAACCCAAGGGTACAATAGAAATAATACATCTCAGTGCAGTTCACTGGAATGTCTATAATTTACTACCCAGAAGGAGTGATTCCTCATGTTTGAAAATGACTCCTGCTCCCTGCCTCATGTACAGCCTTTGCAGTACCAAATAAAAATAAGTTCCCACAAACAAGGCAAAAATAGCATATTTGGAACATAAGTAGCAACAGTAGTTGGGAGGGGAGAACATTCTCCATCGGATAGGCATAGAAGTTCCAGTTTCATACACAAATAACCATTTCTGGTCACTGTTAGGAATAGACACGGCTGTATACTTGTGCGTACTAAGTATCAAGGCATAATGAAGGAGTTCCAGTTAGAATTTCCAACTGGAAGAGAAGACAGCTAAAGAATTTCTCTTCCTCTTCCTCTCCCCTTACCCCAATTTTAATATCATTTAAAAAATTCTGGCAAGGAGGCTACTAAAGAGGTCCCTAGAACATGTTACATGATATGATGGGATAATGCCAAACAAACAGTGTAAGTTTCTCGTGTGGGTATGGAATGGGAAAAAGGAAACTGTCCATAAAATAAACCCGATACACAAAGCAGGAGGCCAGACAAATGTGAACAAAAGGTGCACTACGGGAAACAAAATACAAGTAAATGTCAAGTCACACTTCAACGGGCACCTTCCTTGACTGCTTAAACATTTGGGTAAGATAATGAGCAAAAGCAAACACTGTAACATCCTCCTCTGGGGTTTGGGATGAAAGGAATAATTGAAAGAGTGCTGGTGATACTAATTGCTTTGCCATCTCAACTGTCAGTAAAATGCCAGATAATTTGTTGACCAGCAGAGTTGTTGAATTGCTAATGGTGAATGGTGAACACATATTTTTTTATTGCTGGCTCAGACTATTTAGCTGCTTGCCCAAGGTTTATTTTGGGCAACATTTTTGGAATGCTAGTTTAATTGTAGAGCTGGTTTTTCAATATCTCATATACCTCTGGTATCAATTTTGAAGGCGAAGTAGCAAAGATTGCTTTGGGCTTCTTGAAAGAAATTTCAAGAATACCATTCTCATACATTGGTGAGGTATTCATAAAGAAAAACAGATGGTTGAGCTTCTGTAATCATGGATTCCACAGTTCCTCCTAATCTATGTTCTTCCAGTAGCAATGCTGTGCAGACAGACACAGCTAGATTGCTGTCCAGAGTTGATAAAAGCCCTCTTTTCCAGAGATCTTTTGTGGCTGTCCAGCATCAAAACTCGGTCTAGGACAAGGGTAGGCAACCTTGGCTCTTTTATGACTCGTGGACTTCAACTCCCAGAATTCCTGAGCAAGCATGGCTGGCTCAGGAATTCTGGAGTTGAAGTCCACGAGTCATAAAAGAGCCAAGGTTGCCTATCCCTGGTCTAGGAGGTTTCCTAAGATGTAATTTGATAATTAAGGAAAAGTGTAATTCCATCCCAAGAAAGTCTATCATTCCAAATCCTGATGTCAGCTTGTCTACCACTGAAACCAGCCTCAATTCCTACTTGTATAAGTTCATCTTCAACTTGCTCTTCAAACCTGGACTCTAACTATACATGGAGGCTTGTGAAATGTACAATGCACAGCTTACAGAAAAGAAGAGAAGCACAGCTGAATATTAGCATATTGGTGCCAATTGATATGATCTTCCAGGCAGCTTCAAATAAATACTAAATAATACAAATAGGATTATGCATGACTTCAGGACTATAAGGTGAGTCAAACAGAATTATTCCAATGCCATCTTTAAAAAAAATGCCTACAGAAAAAAAAAAAGAGTGGAACCATAATAAATATAGAACTTTTAACTCCCAGCTCTCTCCAAAAATATATAGGACATGACGGTCATAGTGTCAAAAGCAATTGAGAAATCCAGAAATATAAACAGATTTGTATATCTCTCATCAATTACCTGACCTCAGGTCATTGTCAATATAATCAAGGTTGTCTCCATGGCAGTTTCTGCTCTTAATCTAAAGTTTTGAAATAATTTGTTTCCTCTAAGAGTTCCTGAAGTACAATGCTACTGCCTTTTCCAAGAATTGGTTAACAGTGTATTGGACATTATCCATAGTTGTAATATTGGTCAGGCCCAGAGACAGCTTCTTAAGTAATATCTCACTATTTCTGTTAAGAAAGGTATGGGGGAAGGCTCTTTTGGCTGCAGAGAAGAGTTAAGAAACTTAGGAATTATTGGAAGGATAGATTTCTTGGAGATCAAGCAACAGAGGAATCTAATGAAAGCAGTGTTGTGAAGTGTTCCAAGGACCTTAAGCTCTTCTTTCAAATGATTAACGTGATTTATACCGATGTTTTTACACAATGGATACTTTAGATATAATACCATCCAAAGTGGCCTTATGCAGACTGGTTGCATTAGAACTTAGATGGGTCTAGGCCAGGGGTGTCAAACTGCTGGCCCGTGGGCCGGACACGTCATCTGGAAGCTGCACTCACCCCATTGCCAGCAGTGGCAAAACCGTCCCAATACGTTGCGCGACGTCACATGACATCACGAGTTTGACATGTCTGGTCTAGGCCAACTCACTATGGCCAACTTTTTATGGTCAACTCATCACGGGACAATTCGCCACAGGACAATTCAATGCTGTATTAATTGTTTCATTCAGTTATTTTTATTACTGATTACCATGTTTTCATCAAAATTATTATAATTCTTGTATTTCTGGATTGGCTTTCTTTATTTTATTATTATTGCCCATGGGTCTCTCTAAATTAATTTAACTTTTTATTTGTTGAATTGTCCCACGCTGAGTTGTCCTGCAGTGAGTTGGCACAGAGAATTAACTGTGGTGAGTTGGTTGTGGCAAGCTGTCCCATTCCAAGCTTAGATGGTAGATGTCAACGCTGCAAATACTGTATATTCTTGCTTTGACAATATGCAGAACTGTCTGGTATTTTTATAGTTAAATCAGGCAACAGTGAAAGCCCGGGGAAAAAGAAACCGGAAGTAAATCACATCTTCCAAGTTAATTGGAAGATGTGAACCATGACCCCAAAATAGGGGCGGGGAAAAATGCTTAGAATGTATGTGTAACAGAAAAGAATCCAGATCTAAGCATTTCCACCATGCCGTACTGACGTCTCTGTAACCTTAATAAATGCTTTTAGGAAAAAATATGCCTGAAAGTCCTTTTAAGTGTTTCGTTAATCAGACACATGACATCATGCTTAGATCTGGATTCTTTTCCATTTCATGACAGTAGTAAAGGTCCAGCTGGTCTTTCAGGACTGTGTCATCAGCCCAGATTCCAGTAGCCTGACCTCTGCAGGTAAATACTTTTTTCCTTCCCTAAGTGTCATGGCATGAATACTGTAAATGCATTGATGTTCTCTAGAATCCAGTTGGACTCCTGCCTAGAATCAAAAAGACAAATTACAGTTAATCTAGAAGAGCTGAGGCATGCTTTCATTTCAAGTGGTGATGTTGAAGCCATTTCATAAAGTCCTGAACCATCAAACAGCATTCTGTTTTTAAAACATGCTTGTATTCCCTTCCAAAAAAAGCAGAAATCTATTTTGTAGTTTCTGGTTCTGCCTCTATGCGGAAGCCAATCAACCTAAGGGTAGATTTCAAAAGCAGTGGGTTGCTTCTTGTTCTTATTCTTGTCCTTAATCAAATCTGGCTTCCCAACAGACATTGTCAGGGGAAAAGTAAAGCCTGGAAGCAAGCTTTTTTACTTGCAGAGAGAAAAAATTCTACAATTTCTTTTTTAAAAAGGAAATATGTGAAAGAGTTGCTTCAGAAACTTGTTGCAAGAACACATAATAATACAGTTATCCAGAGTTGTCTATCTATGGAACCATACCAGAAGTCTTCAGCTTCTAATTTAAAATGAAATACTACGAGAAATAAAAACAATGTTATGCAGACCAGTGAAATCTGTGGACAAACCAGACAGTAAATGACCATTTTAATTAGTTATAACCATTAAGGTCATAAGCCGTAGTATTATAACAATTCATTTCTCTCACTGAGCAAATACTGCTTTTATTTCTAACTGAAAGTGTGCAGCAGCATGTGCACAAATGCAATTGGTTTGATTCAGCAGTGAGTCAAATTAAGCAGTTTGCTGGTTTTCCTTCTATATGCCCTGAACAACTTTTTTACAATGTAGTGAAAAGAGGATTTTGCTGCTTTGACATCTTCTGAACAAAAGCATCTATTGCAAATGAATTCAATGCCATTTGTAAAACAGAACCGAACCTCATCCTCTGCTCTATGGTTTTAAGGACTAGATTGTATTAGAGCTAGCTACTAGTAAAAAGCCCAAAGGAGGACTTACTGTTGCCACCAAATATTTCTCAGGTAATTGGTAACTGAGGCTCTACCCACGTCGGGTTCATATTTACTCTGCTATTACAACCTTATTTGTAGTGCCAGAGAGAAAACAAAGAATTCTCAAGAGATCACAATATAGAAATATCTTTGTCTACAATTCCCAGTCGGGTGTGCATGCTTAGGATCAAACTAAAAAAATAAAATAAAATCAAAAGTTGCAAAAGTTTATGACCTCAACCTGTTGATAGAGTGGATCTGAGCTGGGGTGATGCTGTGGTTAAAGATACTGAACAGGTTCAAGCCTACTCTTGGCCTTAGAAGTACATTGGGTGATTTGATTCAACCCACCTTGCAGAGTGAAAAAATTGCAGATGATCCTTGAGCTTTGGAGAGACGTGGGGCTATAAGTTTAATGAACAACAAACAGGTAATAAATAAGCATGTTGAAGTTGATGGCAAAATCTTCCAAATGAGTCCAAGCTGTCCTTAGAAATAATGTGTTGAAATACTATCTTCATACACAATATGGTAAAGTGGTTGAGATAGAAACTAAGATTTTTAACTATGCAGTCTTGGGGTGGGGGGGAGCTTCTTGTTTGTCTTTCATTCATCTCTATCTTATCTTTCCTTCCTTCCTCCCTTCCCTGAACTGGTGGCTATTAAACTCTCTCTTATAGCAAATGCTGTAATTTCTTCTTCTTTTTTTCCAAACAATTTTATTGGTTTTTCCATTTTTGCACCAAAAAGCTTAAGAACCAACGTGGAGATAGGGTAATCAGTTAAATACAATAACATCATAACTATACGGCTCAAATAATACTTCTTAAAATTTCCCTCTCTATCAATTAACATAATATAGTCAAATTAATACATTTCTAAATAAAATTCATTTGTTAATACATTCCTAAATAAAAATTCCATTAATCAATAAAAGTTATCAGCAACCCATTACCTATGTAAATCAAAATCCTGTTTTCAAATGCTGTAATTTCTTATGCAATATACAGTATAAAGAAATACTACCTCTTATTGGTCCTGAATTTTCCAGTATTTTATTTCAATTAAGGGCTGAGAAACACAAAACTTTATACATTCTGCTAGATTTATATGTCATTCTTATATTCCTTATTTCTAATAGGCCACAGGTAATAATTTTAATTGTTATTTTCACAACTTTGCCTAACACTACATTCCCCTTTTCTGCAATGCAATGACTGGAACAGGATGCAGTTTTTCAAGTTTGATGCTTGATGATGCCTATCAGGGCATTATCAATCTAACAGTTCTATGATCAGCTCATTCCTAATTATTGCTAAAATGGAATTAGGCGCACACTTATTTGATTTTTTTTCTTTGAACTCATAATCCCCTTCTTGGCGATATTTGCTGGATTTATTTCAGGATTCTGTCACTCCTTGAAGAAAGCTAGTGTTACAGCATTTTGACTTGCTTCCACAGCTAACCTAAGAATACTAATAGGACTGGCCTGCAAAAGCATGTTGATTTGAGTTTAAATTCTTTAATCCATTTTATTAACTTTCAAAAGCTATGCTTCTGACTAAGCTAAAACTTACCTTATTTTTCATAGCCTCGTTAAGATGGACCGGCATTTTCTAGCCTTAAGAAAAGGGGGGGGGGGAAATGCAAAGGCAACCCAAGAGAAATGCTAGGCTTCTCCAGCACAGTATTTTAGGCTGCCATTTCTGGCAGAATTTATTTACAAAGCCATGCCAAGGCAATTTTATATTAATTCTTTGCTCACTGTGTCAGACAATTTGTTAAAAAGAAATTAGGAAGAAAAGAAATTGCTTATTTTACCGTTAGCAGAATATCTGGAAAATAGGTAAAGCTTCACTGGATTCTTGCCCACTTCCAAAATGAAATGTTGCAAAAATCTCACCCATACATTTGTATTCAGAAGGTGCCTTCCCATTCAAAACCGAGACAGGTGTTTATCAGTTCAATTCTCCCACAGGAGGCTGTCCAGATTAATTTGAACGTTTCCTCCTCCACGTTCTTACAAGCAAGCTTTCAGTTGTTCGTGACAAAATGCAAAATCATTTCCAAAGGATCTGGGGTGGAGGGAAGCAGCAGGCAAGGACTGGATAAGAATTCAGAAACTGGCCAGCACACTTCTGAAACTCCTTTTAAAAGAAAAGATCTAACACATTCCATTTTCACCTGAGATAACTCTTGTATTTAACCAGTCAAGAAAACAACCCATGAATTTAAGATGACTCCACAAAAGGAAGACTAGATAGAGGAGGGGAAAGAAATCAGATTTTTTTTAAAAAAATCTATGCAATGCCCAGCTATCTTACCTAGGTCTATCAGTTCTGGCTGGAATAAATCCTGGGGACTACCTCCTCCCCAATAAATGTGTGCATGTTTGTTTTTCTACATACTCCTGCCAGAAACCATATCAAATCAGAGAAAGTTCAGGCCACATCTGAAGATGATGGCATTAATGGAATTAGTAACTGAAGCAGAATTCCTTGAAGGACAAACACAACAGGAATATGACCTGTATGCAATATGAATTGAGGAAAATCTTATCCTCTCAAGACACAAATAATGCTTAGTCAATTGGATGTGATAGGAAAAATTGAATTTACATGACTTGGCATGGGTCACTTTAATTATACTATTCAAGATACAAGACTGTAAGAAGCAATGAAGTGACCATGAAATTCAAATGTACTCAGCTACACTATAATAAAAAAGTTGTGTAACTTCTATTGGAATTAATGGTTGTCCAATGAAGAATTCTAAAAGGATGTAGTAATACAAAAGTAAGAGAGATTTAAAAAAAAAAAACTTGGAAGTACTGTATAGGAAAATTTAGACTGGGTAGCTGAAATAATGTGCAAAATAACAAATCTTTTTTGCAAAGATAATTTTCGTTTATTACCAACACCTGCTTCAAACATCATAAAACCCAAACTCTACAGATATTGTATACACAACACTGGAATCAACCAGACCTTATGACTGGAAACAGATGATGGAAAAATATAATCAAGCAGAAGACTTTGAGACAGAGATTTGTAAGCAGACTATGAATTTCTGACATCAAATATATTTTAAAGAGCTAGCAAGATTTGACTTGGAAAACATACAGTCAGGCTATAAGATCAACCAAAGAGACAGATTCAGTACCTTTAACTTATGTGAAAGGGGAGCCGAGGAGCTATGAGAATAGATGAGAGACACTGTGAACACTGAAATGAAAAAACAAAATCCTAACGTTTTAAGAAAGAAAAGACCCAAGAGGTTTTCAGAACAGCCTAACCAGTGAGCTGAAGAAAAAATCGAGGATGAAAGCTTTGGGCAGCAAATGTAGATGGCCAACATAAAGCAAGAAACGGCTTGGGAAGAGACTTCATCTGAATATGTCAACGAATAGGAGAATGTTACCCACGGAATGAAAAATGAGATGTTTTTAAATAGCTCACAGAAAATACATCAAAATTCACAGAGTGGAAAGTGGAAATAATAGTAATCCACAAAGAAATCTACAGTACTGTTTTGTAGGCAGAAGAAGAACAGAAAGACTTTGACTGAATTTTTTTTACAAATGATGTTATAGAATGCCATAAACTTTTTCTGAGAAAGAATGTGTTGGAAAGTAAAGTATAAGAGGTAATAGGCCATCTGACAAAAAGAAAACCACCAGGCACAGATTGATAAAAGGTACAGGAAAAGAGGCAGTTAACATGCTAACAGTTCTGTTTACTGAATAAAGCAAGACCTCTGATTGTATAGACAATTCTAGAATGTAGAATATAGGAAGGCTGATGGACATGTCAGAAGACTCAATTTATTCTTTTGAAGAGTCTTCATAGCAAGAACAATAGCACTTAGATTTATATTCTACTCCATAATGCATTAGAGCACTCTCTGGGCAGTTTACAATGTCGACATATTGCCCCCCAACAATCTGGGTCCTCATTTTACCAATCTTGGAAGGCTGAGTCAGCTTTGAGCCCCATCAGGATAGAACTCCAGACTGTGGGCAGAGTTTTGCTTGCAATACTGCACCTTAATCACTGCATTACCGGGGCTCTTCTTTATATATAAAAAAAATCTAAACTTTAAATAATGAGTTTGGAGAAATAGCATACAGGTAGTCCTCTACCTATGACCACATTTGGACTTAGAATCTTGACAGTTGAGCAAAGCAATTAAGCAAGATGCTATGTGACCACTTCACCCAACAAATNGGGGGGGGGGGGGGGGGGGGGGGGGGAGGCTGTGTGATTTTTTTTATGACAGCTCCAAATGCTTATGGAATATAAAGTACCCATTCTGAAGTCCTCGTAACCTCAAACAGTCATTAAATGACCAGTCCTAAGTTAAGGACTACCTGCAGCCTAAAGCAGAATAAGAAGTATATATGTCAAGAATACATATTGTCCCCATAGCTGCTTAATTTATAAAGCAAATGCAAGAAGAGCAGGATTGGCAGAGTGACAGCTGGAATCAAATTGGTGGCTGAAAAACACAAGCAATTAGAAATATGCAGACAACCACCATCTTCTTAACTGAAAACAAAGACAAGCTTGTTATGAAAGTAAAAAAAAAAAAGTAAAGTGAAATCTGGCTTAATGCCAAATGTTAAGAAAAAGATAATGTCAACCAGCATATTAGTGAATTCACAGTTAATTACAAAGAACTGAAGAAGAGAATAAAGAAGCACAGTGTCCTGGTGAAGTGGAGAGAAGATTAATTCTAGGGAGGATGGCAATGACAGACTTAAACAAGAAGAAAACTGTAAAGACATTTCAATGACAACAAAGACCAGAATGCTTACAGCAGTGGTAATTGACAATTGTGAAAGCTGGACCCTGAGAAAAAAAAAAGGCAGAGAAAGAAGATTGACATCTTGAAATGAGGGATTGGGAAACAGTCACTAAGAGTAATTGCAAGAAGAATTAATCTAGTGGTCCTAAAAGAAATGAAGACTGACTACTCCCTCCAGGTGATCATGAACAAATAAAAACTCATGGTACTTTGGATATGTGATAAGAACAGATAATGGCTTATTGGCAAAGTTGAGGGAAACAGAAAAAAGGGAAGAAAACTGATGAGGGATCAAGGGAATCTTTGGAAGCATTATATTATCTCCATGAATAGAAATGGTATATTAATTTGATAGCTGCCTTTGAAATTTCCTTAGATGCTACCTTTTTAAATAGTTGATGTTTGGCACCCTTGACAACCATTGGCCAAAGCCATTGTTTCTACTTTCTGCAATTCCTTTGTTTTTATGTGTTTCTTTTATTCTTATCCACTGAATAAATGATATCCTCAGTTCACAGGTGCCATATAAGACAGCGTCTCTCAACCTTAGCAAAAATAAGATCTGTGGACTTCAAGTTGAAGTTGAACTTCAAGTTGAAGTTCACACATCTTATAGTTGCCAAGGTTGACAAACACAGATATAAGGTTACACCAACTACACTATCTCCCCAGCACTTCCCCAGGAAGTAGCCCTCAAATTAAATGCAAGAATGTCCCTGGAGAACATAGGATCATCAGATGAGTGGGTGCAATCTAATGTTCATTTCAAGTATCTACTAAAGACTTGTCTCCAATGCAAACTCTGCCATCTCACTGATCTATTTTCCACTTCAACGTGAAGTTAGACATTCACAAGATGAAATTAAACATTTACAAGCACACCAGCAGCGCCTCCTCCACATTATGTTTATAATTCTCAGTGTTTCTGTGCATCTAGCATTGGTAGTGATTCCAGTGATGTATTCCATACACCTTAATTTCATTCATGCCCTGCATGGACTTCAGTTGGACATGATGCATGTCCAGGTCTTTCCCCATTACATGCTGTATCCTCAGATTTTTCATTTCATGGTTTATTCTAAAGGCCTTATCCATTTCCCAAAGAACCTACTTAAGGCATGCAAATTTCATAACCACTTGCTGCTCTATTCATAAAAATCTGTAAGGTAAACAGTCATTCATTGTTCAGCTAAGAACTCTGTTCTTTGTGTTCCTGAAATCTCTTTCTGTGAGATTTTCAAAGAGAAAATTGACTTCCAGGTGCATTTAGACTTGATATAGGAGCCATTTCCCATAATGACTTTTACATATTAGTAAAATTTGGTTAGTGACAGGGATAATATCACTAAAAATGAGAAGGCTGCAAAAATATTTCTTTCTCTCCTTTGCACCTAATGTTTCCCATAAACATGGAAAGACAGGCTGCCATTAGGCAGAGATTTCTTAGTATTTACAAAAAAAAAAAAAAGGAAAAATAAGAATAGTATTGCTACACAAATAACCAAAAGAAGTCTGGTAGGATTTTTCAGGCTAACGAGTAAAAAGATGTACATTTTGTCAGCTGAAGCATGCTTCATCAGATATATAGTAATGTAGTCATTAATTTGGAATTTAAATTGGGATGGGAGGTGTGGAAAGGGAATCAAACCTTCCCCACCCTTCAGTGTCCCTGCCATTTTCCAGGGTAAAAGGTTAAAAATTACAGTCCAGATAAAAAGGGGAAAAATTGCAATGGGCTCAAAACAAAGATTAAAATGTAATGCGAGGTTCCAGCCTATTCCTGGATGCCAGATATCCTGCTATATAAATAATAAAAAGTCCCTTCATCTAAGAGATTACCATATCTCTAGACTCTAGAAAGAGTGCAGAGAAGAGTAACAAAAATGATCAGAGGGCTGGAGGCTAAAACATATAAATAACGGTTGCTGGAATTGGGTATGTCTAGTTTATTGAAAAGAAGGACCAGGAGTAACATGATAGCAGTATTCCAATATCTCAGGAGTTGACACAAAGAAGAGGGTGTCAAGCTATTCTCCAAAGCACCTAAGGGCAGAACAAGAAGCAATGGATGGAAACTAGAGAGAAGCAACCTAGAGCTAAGGAGAAATTTCCTGACAGTTAGAATAATTAATCGGTAGAAAAACCTGCCTCCAGAAGTTGTGAATGCTCCAACACTGGAAGTTTTTAAGACGAGACTGGACAGCCATTTGTCTGAAATGGTAGAGGGTTTCCTGTCTGAGCAGGGGGTTGGACTAGAACAGGGGTGTCAAACTTGCAATGTCACGTGATGTGTTGCAACGTATCACGACTTTTTTTCCATTGCCGGCAATGCGGTGGGCGCGGTTTCAGCATGACACCCCTGGACTAGAAGAACTCCAAGGTCCCATCCAACTCTGTTATTCTATGTTCTAAGGGTCTCAACAAATGCAGTGGGTTTTTAACACATTACAAGTGTTAATCAATAAGATATTTGTAGTCTATTTCACATGTAACCTGCATCCAGATAACCAATCTGTCTTCCTCTTTTCCACCCAGCTTCCTCCCAATTTAAAATCTACATCAGTCTAGCCACTCTATGCATCTGATAAAGTTTTCTGCAGCTCACAAAATGAGTATTTTTAATAAAATATGTTATTGGAAAGGGTACCAACAGCCTTCTCCTGATTTTTGGCTACTCGAGACTAACACAGCTTTCCTGAATACACAAAGGTATGTGCACAGGAGAGTGCATATACATACAGCTCTCTGTCTGTGTATCTGTGTTTGTCTATCTAGCCAAAATCTTGAGGATGAAGGCAGTTTGAATATTTGCATGAAATATTCCCTTACAAAGAAACTATCAAGAAAAAAATGGTAATGCAGCTAATGACAAGATTTAATCTAATATGACTAAATCTGAATAAATTACTCCCTCTTTTTTCCTTTCTCTTTCCTGAATCTCTCATAATTAAGATTATATTTATGAGAGAGGTATCCTGCATAATTTTATTCACCATTATCCTGCAGAATCCCAAGAAAAGCTTTTTAAAAATATGATACACCATCCATAGAAATGCGTTTCAGTAGCATAAGAGAAAGGCTGCAACCAGATTATGGAAAGCTTTGCCCTATGAAATGCAATTAGACTCCTTTTTCTTCCTGGTTGTTATAGCCCAAGTTAGTCCTACAGGCTTTATGTTCAGACAAGATGTTTAAGTTACCATTGAGCCTGACTTGCTGGATGATTTTCAGATTTCTTTAATGGGATATTTTATTTTTTACTTTTCTATTAAAAAAAGATGTGCTACTAAGTGGAAGAAAAAATAAATACACCATTGACATCAAAATTCTATCTTATTCACCCATAATACAACACTAGATGGATCCGTAGCTGGCTGACTGGCCGTACTCAGCGTGTGGTCCTCAATGGAACCGCATCTACATGGAGGGAAGTGTGTAGTGGGGTGCCCCAGGGCTCTGTTCTGGGACCAGTGCTCTTCAACATCTTCATCAACGATTTGGACAAGGGGATAGATGGGGAACTCATCAAATTTGCAGACGACACCAAGCTGGCAGGAATAACCAACACTCCAGAAGACAGGCTTAAGATACAGAAGGATCTGGACAGACTTGAACACTGGGCAATATCTAACAAAATGAAATTCAATGGTGAAAAAAGCAAGGTTCTACATTTAGGCAAGAAAAACCAAATGCACAAGTACAGCATAGGTGGCACCTTGCTCAATAGTAGTAACTGTGAGAGGGACCTCGGATTCCTAGTGGACAATCATCTAAATATGAGCCAGCAGTGTGCTGCAGCTGCCAAAAAGGCCAACACAGTGCTAGGCTGCATTAACAGAGGGATAGAATCAAGATCACGTGAAGTGTTAATACCACTTTACAATGCCTTGGTAAGGCCACACTTGGAATACTGCATCCAGTTCTGGTCACCGTGATGTAAAAAAGATGTTGAGACTCTAGAAAGAGTACAGAGAAAAGCAACAAAGATGATTAGGGGACTGGAGGCTAAAGCATATAAGGAACAGATGCTGGAATTGGGTATGTCTAGTTTAATGAAGAGAAGGACGAGGGGGGACATGA
Organism: Protobothrops mucrosquamatus; assembly: GCF_001527695.2. Classification (NCBI taxonomy): domain Eukaryota; kingdom Metazoa; phylum Chordata; class Lepidosauria; order Squamata; family Viperidae; genus Protobothrops; species Protobothrops mucrosquamatus. Next base: position 371,151 of record NW_015387551.1, read on the forward strand.
TAGCAGTGTTCCAATATCTCAGGGGCTGCCATAAAGAAGAGGGAGTCAAGCTATTTTCCAAAGCGCCTGAAGGCAGGACAAGAAGCAACGGGTGGAAACTAATCAAGGAGAGAAGCAACCTAGAACTAAGGAGAAACTTCCTGACAGTGAGAACAATTAACCAGTGGAACAACCTGCCTCCAGAAGCGGTGAATGCTCCAACACTGGAAGTTTTTAAGAAGAGACTGGTAGCCATTTGTCCGAAATGGTATAGGGTTTCCTGTCTGAGCAGGGGGTTGAACTAGATGACCTTCAAGGTCCCTTCCAACTTTACTACTATTATTATTATTATAACAACACAACTTTATTTACAGTTCTTACTGGATCTACTCCAACAGTTTTACAACCACAACCAAAATATTTTAAATGCAATTAATAAGTAAAAGAGAAGCACAAATATAACCTTAAAAACAAATAGCAGAAAGCATTCCCACCTTAAAATTCAGACTTATAGGATTGCAAAGTAAAAATAGTTTTCATCTAGTCCTGAAAGGTAGATGATTAGGTGAACTATGAAAATGAGCATCCATATATTTATCTTGACAGAAGAAAAATTTTAATCTCAGAAGGCAGCAGCATTTCACTAATCTTGGCTGATCTCAAAAAGATAGTTAGCTCTTGTGAAACACCACCAGGTAATCAGTATAAGCCAGAGTGGAATATTATTTAAGGGGAAAAAATGGGAAAAATCATTGAAGAAAGTTACAGTACAAGTAATTGTACTGTTGCAAGACAACTGCAGTTCTGTTCAAACGTTTAGGTAGCTTTGGCTAAATTACAGAGGTGTCTGCAGGACCTCAAGTTCTGTAATCATCAAAATGATGAAAGCAATGTTGCAGGGCAAGCTCCAGCCCTTTCGTAAACGTGGGCAATGTCATGAGGCATGTACAACATGAGCAAAGCTTTCATGGCACTGGTACAACAGTGCTTTTGTCATTTGCCACCACTCCCTCCCCCAGAGATGCCTCTGTCACATTCAATGTTCAGTGATCCCTAGGTGAACAGAAATAGATACAACCTCTACTTGAAGTTATAAAGTTAACTTGCTTTTCTGCAAACTTGAAAGTACACTTCTTTCAGTCAGAACTTTGTCATGCCCCCATCGGCAGAAATAACAACTTCAAAAATTTCTTGCAGCCAACAAAAAGGCTTTCTTTCTTTATTACTGTACTTTCCCCCTACCCTTCTTCGCAGCTCAAGAGGATTCTTGCCTGTTTGCATATTTCAAAGCTCCCCACTGATTTTCAGTAATGTTTCAGCCTGGGAAAACTGTTCCAATCCCTCTCCCCTTCCCAGACTTCATAATTGATGCAGAAGTCTGCTTTGGATTGCTGCTTTGCTGAAACATCCGTTCTGTTTTCAATGATTATGATCTAATAGTGGGAAGAGGATGCGGTGCTGTAGAGGCTTAATGATGCTGGATGTGCTGAGCAGTAGCCAGCATTCCGGTGGCTTGAGTCCAGCTCCACAGGACAGGGTAAGCTCCCATCTCTTGTCCCTAGCTCCTGCACACCTGGCAGTTCAAAAGCATTGTTTGCAAGAAGATAAATAGGTACCACCATTTCGGTGGTGGGAAACTGTTGGCTGCATTCTGCTTGGGGACTAGAACTGGCTCTGGATCTGCCCGGGTGTGATTGGCGGAGGAGCGGTGAAAGAAAGTCCTGGATGAGCTGACTTCTTCTGAGAATGCTGCAGGACAGCTGGTGTGATGCTAGTTGGCCTTGTTGTGATGCACCAGTGCAACTAGTGACTGTCGGCTGCCAGGACTTCTATTGTGTGCATAACATTGTAGCCTCCCTGGTCTTGTATGCCATATGCTAAATAAATAATAAATAATAGTGGGACATCAGCTTCTAGGTTATGCTGATATGAGTACCTTCACTTGCACAATATTTGCTGTGCCACTGGTTGTCACATAACACCAAGGATGTAGTAATACAGGCAATCCTCACTTAACAACCGTAACTGGGACCAACAAGTTTGCAACTAATCAAAGAGGGAAGTGGGAAATCACATGGCTGCAATTGTGTTTTCCAGCTGGGAACAGACAAGACTACTATACACAGTTTCACACCTTTAGCTTTTGTTTGCCTCCTAATCCCTCCTTTGCCCTTTGGGAGGCTTGAGTGCCTGTTTTCTGTCCTATACACACGGAAAGCAATGTGACTGCATCAGTAGCTCAGGACTAGGAGGCACAGATTTGCTATGCAAACAGATTCTTTTGAAATCCCTTTGTCTCCAGTCCCTCTGCTCTGCTGGTGGTAGAGAGAAAAAAGCAAGTGACTTCTGTAAGCAATCTCTTCTAAACACTAAAAGCAATGTGATTTCATGGGCAGTGGGAAAAGATCATGTAAAGGAGAGATTTTGCCCCTTCTCACACAGCAGAAAAATGGAAGAGGAAGCGATTTCAAAAGAGCATGGAAGCTGTTCACTTAATGCATTTCTGGTTCCCATCCCTGGGTTGCTTTACCGTGTTTCCCTGAAGGTAAGACCTACCCTGAAAATAAGCCCTAGCTTGATTTTTTTTGGGGGGTAGGCTTAATATAAGCCTTATCCCCTAAATAAGCCCTAGTTTTGGGGTGAGGCGCACCCCTAAAAATCAAGCTAGGGTGAGGGAGGGGGGTGGAGCTGCCCCACGTGCAGTGCACCCACTTATTTTGCAGCCAGGCCTCTCCTCGCCGGCCCACATCTTCTGCGGCGTCCCCAGGCCTGCATTTCACAGTCAGGCCTTTCTGAAAGGCCTCTGAAGCCAAGAATCAAGCTATGGATTCAATCCATAGCTTGGTTCTTGGCTGCACAGGCCTTCCAGAAAGGCGTGACTGTGAAATGCAGGCCTGAGCTTCATTCTGAGCTACAGAATGAAGCTGCTCCTTCGGCCGCAGAAGTGGGTCAGTTGGGCAGGGCTGTTGGTGCTGGAGGTGAGTGGAAAAGCCACCCCACCCTCCGAAAATAAGATCTGATGCCTCTTTTGGAGGGAAAAAAAATAAAATAAAAATAAGACCAGGTCTTATTTTCAAAAAAAACATGGTACAATTGCATTGCTTTCAATAGAAGAGCAAACAGCTTACTTTCTTGCAGTCCCTTTCTCTCCAACCAGCAAGGTAAAGGGGGAAGAAAAAAAAAACACAGGTCAGGCACAGGACAGCACATCCTGCCTGTTATGGCAGTCGTGAGGCTGAGGGATACCACAGAGGTTGTAAATCATCAGAAATTGGCTATAAAGTTGATTTTTCAACACTGTAGTAACTTTGAATAGTTTCTGAATGAGTGGTCATTAAGTAAGCAAGACTTAACAATTGGCATAGTGTTTATTCTCTTTACTGTTTTACCCTCCTTGCTCCAAGCATATCTGTTGTGGCTGTTGCTGAACAACTCAGGGATTCTTAAGTTCAAAGATTTTGTCTCAAAAAATTTCAAGATTTTCTCTCCATTTCATGACGACTTTTATGATGAGGCTGAAGAAAAGGTTTCCTTCTCTGGAGCAGATCATTGTTGTATAAACAATATAGTACTGTGGAGAGCTTCTTCAGCTCTCCACATCAGCAGGATGTTTGTTTTGATCTGTGGGTTTTGTTTTATAAATCTGACCACTTTGGGGCAATTCTAGCAGAGATTTAGGGGATAGGAGGTCTTCCAAATTTTGCTGTGACTTCAACAGTTCCGTGTGACTTCCATTTCTTAACAAGGTTTCCAACAGTTGAAACTCCTCGCTGGAAGCATTTAGAGATCTTTTATGGTCTTCTTTTGTTTTTTCGTAATATTTTCTCTTCATTTCAAATTCTCAGACATTGCTTCAAGGGTTCCACGACTGTTAAAAATAGACAAAGCCACAGCACCACCTGAGAGATTAGAAAGGGCAGAGCATTTCCTCAAGAGTGGAAATGCCTTCACCTGGCTAACTGTAGGTCAAACAAATCAGCCACTTATTAGTGATATGGGAATTTTTATAAAAAAAACAACTTAACATGTGTCCAAACTTCTTCGTGTTTTCTTATTCTAAATCTGTGACCAACTGCACATCAATTTAATTTAATTTAAACATTTGTAAGGCCACCCAACTCCAACATGTGAATCCAGGTGATGTATAATATAAGTAATAATGAAGTTAATAACCCCAAACAGATTATATATAAATACAAAAGAGGAAATGGCAACCAAGAACAGTACAAAACAAACCTTGGAGAAGGGAACTCACATTTAATCGATTCCTAATGCCAAGGGAATTACCTAAATAGTAAATATACATTCAAATATTAAATATGCATTTAAATCTGAAAAAAATGTGGCGTTTTGCTTATAATATAGAATAATTGGGTAAGTTTATGTTCATTTAAGGAGTCCCAGAAACAAACATTTTAATTGGGATGCTTTAACTTTAACATGTAACTCTGCATGTCCAACTTGAGGGAGGTTTCTACCTTTATACAGGTAACAAGACCAGAGCTTTGGGGAAACCTATGTCCTGAAATGTATATGTGACTTATCTGTAAGTGAACGCATAAATTGCCCACTACAATAGTGTGGGATGTATGTGTGTGTGTGTGTATGTGCGCACTCACACACACACATACACAAACACAAACACATAAGAGAGAGGGAGAAAGATCCCGTTATTTTATTTATTTATATCCCACTTTTATTATTTTTTATAAACATACCTAATTCTCCTTTGGCCCTCTATTTTCCCCACAACAACAACCCTGTGACATGGGTTGGGCTAAGAGAGAGGAACTGGTCCAAAAAGAAAGAAGCCAGGCTTTCATATCTAAGGTGAGACTAGAACTCACAGTCTCCTGGTTTCCACCCTAGCTACCAAATTGGCTCTTATCTTGTGCTCTGGAAAACAGACCTACAAGCTAGCCTGTGAAATAACCACAACAAAAGCCAAAATATGTCAATGGTCAATCACTTGTATGTTATTCTCAAGAAAATTCCAGATATATGCCTATGAAATCATTAGGAGTTGAACTTCAGTTGAAGGAACTGTTCCCCTAAATATTTGGGTTTCCCTTTTTATGGCTATGTTATCCTTTGGGGGGGAGGTAACAAGCACTAATGGTGACTTTTTCATACTTTCATCAGAGATGTCTGGCTTCTTCTGGGTACTAATCTGATCTTTTACTTTGGACAGTATCTTTAAAAGGGGCTCATTTATACATCCAGCTGGTTCATTATGGGGATTAACATTACTCCTTTCCAAGAGATGGGAATTGATTTGGAGTCCATTACAAATGACACATTATTCTTTTCAGAAAAAGGTAGGCTGCAGGAATGAATGCTAGATGCTCCAGGCAGTTTCTATCTATGGGAAAGGGAATAAATAATGCATACAATAGGGGATATGGTCCAACAGCGAGGAAGGTATGAGATTGGAGGAAGTTAATTGGTGGATATGGGTTACCTGCAGATCTATGTACAGATAACAACACTTGTAAAGGTAGGAACATAATTTAATTAATTTTAAAAATAAAGTTCATTCTTTAGGCAGCCCTATATTTTAGGATTCTGAAACTTTGCACATACTGCAGAACTATCTAAATCAACTATCTGAAATGTATTATTACCTTGAAGCCACACTTATCTAATCATCATGTCTAGTGGAATGTGTCATGCAGTTTTTCTTAGCAGTTATTGAGTTGTACACAAAATAGATTTTAAAAATATATTTTTTTTAAAAAAAGGGAGGGGTACAGGCAGAGAGAAAATTACTTTTTGAGAAAAGGGCTAGGAATTATTTCTATCAAATTTAGTATGCTAACCTTCAATGTATATATCTGTGGCTCTTAAAAACCTGGACCAAGCAAGCATACACAAGCAAATAAGACACACACACCCTTAAAAAAACCTATCAATGGTTGACAGACTGCTTACTAGGTAGCCATTTTCTAAGTTTATCCCCTACTTTTTGTATCAAGAAGTCTGCAGTTGCCATATTGAACTGAAAGTGCTCGTGGTCTTTAAGAATGAAGAAATCCTAGACTCAGCTTGGGACCAGCACCTCATATTTTCTTAATAATATTTAAGATCAGATGCAAGTTTGGCTTCACAGACTGGGTTAGGGAGAACTCTGTGTGGAGAATCCCAAGCCCTGATTAACAGTTTAGAGGAGAAAAATAGGAAGCATGGTATAAGAATTTTTCCCACCAAATTATTTCCTATAAAGATTGCCAGTGCTTTTCTGTATTGCAACCTTCCAGTGTAAATGAAGATAAGGAAGTTTTCCAGCCTTCAGTCTTTTCCTCTGCTTTGGCAACAGCAGGGCTTTTTTTCTCATAGAACGCCCAGAACGGAATTCCGGCACCTTTTTTGGATGGAACCTTGTAGGGTAGGCAAGGCGGGTTGTATGACGTGTGTGAGTTCCGGCACCTTTTTTTTTTTTTTTTTTTTACAAAAAAAGCACTGGGCAACAGTGATGGCCAAGTGCTCTGCCTGGATCAGAATTAATGTGGTCCATGATTGATGAATTTATCTTCTTCTCTTCTCTCATCCATGCCAGGAAATCAAGCACCAATTACTTTCTCTGTGCATGTCTTTTAAGGAGTAATGAAAAGCGAATTCCAATACTTTCCAGTTCTTGTTGTTTGGGCTAGATGAGGATATCCCTGACAAAACTCATGCCAATTTATTTCACTCAATTGAAAAACAACAACAAACAACCACCAGCAACATCAACCACAACACCCACAAGAAAACAGCCACCATTTTGCTAACACGGCATGTTGGAGGTTGACTAAGGAAAGCAGAGAGCATGGACCAGTAGAAATCATTGGGAATGAATATTAATTTTTGCCAATGTCTCACTTGAAACTTAACAACAACAACAACATTAATAATAAAGTTGAAAGGGACCTTGTGGGTCATCTAATCCAACCCCCTGCTCAGGCAGGAAACCCTATACCATTTCATACAAATGGCTGTCCAGTCTCTTCTTAAAAACTTCCAGTGTTGGAGCGTTCACCGCTTCTGGAGGCAGGTTGTTCCACTGGTTAATTGTTCTAACTGTCAGGAAGTTTCTCCTTAGTTCTAGGTTGCTTCTCTCCTTAATTAGTTTCCATCCTTTGCTTCTTGTCCTGCCTTCAGGTGCTTTGGAGAATAGCTTGACTCCCTCTTCTTTGTGGCAGCCCCTGAGATATTGGAACACTGCTATCATGTCCCCCCTCGTCCTTCTCTTCACTAGACTAGACATACCAATTCCAGCAAGCTTTCTTTATATGTTTTATATGTTTAACTTTAAGTGACATCCTGGAAGATTTAAAAACAAATCCCTATCAGGAAGCTCGACAATAATTTTAGTAGTACTCGACTTATGGCTAAAATTGAGCCCAAAGTTTATTTATTTATTTATTTATTTTATTTATTTATTTTTTGACTTATATGCCGCCCTTCTCCCCACGGGACTCAGGGCGGCTCACAGCATATTAAAACAACATAGCACATTTCCCCAATAAAAGCCAATTAAAAACCAAATATTTGTAGCTGTGTCTCTATTAAAAATCATTAAAAAATTATCCCTATTTAAAATTCACCCTAGGTCAGTCCCGCTTGCTGAAAAAGCCATGTCTTGAGGGCGCGGCGGAAGGTTAGGAGATCCGGAATCGTTGTTGCTAAATGAGGCATTTGTTAAGTGAGTTTTGCCCTTTTTTACCATCTTTCTTGCCACAGTTGTTAAATGAATCATTGCAGTTGTTAAGTTAGTAACACGGTTGTTAAGTGAATCTGACTTCCCCATTGACTTTGCTTGTCAGAAGAGCGCAGAAGATGATCACATGACCCCGGAACACTGCAACTGTCATATATATGAACCAGTTGCCAACCATCTGAATTTTGATCATGTGACCATGGGGATGCTGCGACGGTCATAAGTGTGAAAAATGGTCGTAAGTCACTTTTTTCAACACTGTTGTAACTTTGAATAGTCATTAAATGAACTCTTGTAAGCCGAGGACCACCTGTAACAGGATGTGCCACTCAGAACTGCAGGGATACCTGTGACCAAATTATATAATTACTGTACGATGAAGTATCAGTTCAAATCAATTGGGATTTTAGTCAGTTACTTGGTGCCAGTCACTGTCTTTCTGACTAATCCACAGGTCGGCAACCTGTGGCTCCGGAGCCACACGCGACTCTTTCAGCCTTCCCCTGTGGCTCCCAGCCTCCTCTGCCATTTGCACCTCTCCCTCTCCCTCTCAGGTGGTTGCCTGTGAGGACAAAATTTGACACAGAGTCCTGAATGACTCCATCAAAATAAATACATTCTGTTCAATCTGAGAAAGCTAAACAGAAGTAGACTGAGTTAATCCCTAAATGGAGGACCATTACGAAAGACCAAAAGTATCGACTAATCTGAGAAGTTGAATAACTTTCTCAGAAGGTGGCAAGACCACTTCAATAATGTTGGGAAGAAAACTACATGGAGGTAGTTTGCACCGGTACATTAGAGAGTTTTTCAGTCACTGACTTGGTTTTCATGGCTGAACATAGTCAATATGATGGGTTGTTTCTCAAATAAAACTGTGGCCCCTATTAAAAGAAACTGCTGAGCTGGGGTTTCTGCTGCAAATTCAATTTCCAGCCAGCATTACCTCTACCATTAATTATATTCATATAGGGCAGAAATAGTATCAGAGCAAATCAGATATGCTTTTCCTGGTCATATCTGAAAATACTTGCAAACTGCAAACCTATTTCCCAATATAATTAATTCCCAATCAATAGGGCTTAGGAGTATTTAATAGAATATTGGATTGCAGTTTAATTGATCACACCTCCAAGCTGACACAGTGCTATCTATTGCAAAAAGGCATTTAGTGGCTAAAATTAGGTATTTTATTCAAATACTTTATCTTATTAAAATTATACAGAACCATAAAATGCTGAACTTTTCCCTTGAGTTGCCCCAGGGCTAGCTCATCAATACTTCAGCCACTGAAAACTCCATTAATTCTACTTGAAACCAAAGGGAATCATACCTTTGGTATTAGAAATATAGTATATATGTTAGGTTGGCTTTATTCAGACAATAAATGCTATTTGAAAAACATAGAAATATCAAGTTGAATATGGAATCTTTGCCCCAGAGCAAAGTCAATGAAAACTCACCCCTTCCATTTATATTGGATAGAGCAGTGGTTCTCAACCTGTGGGTCGGGACCCCATTTGGGGTCGATCGACCATTTCACGGGGGTCGCCAAGCAAGGCTGTCCGCCATTTTTTTGTCCACCATTTCCCCTTTTCCGGCGGGTGCCTTACCTCCCTTGGGCTGGGCCAGCTGGTGGTCGGCCTGCTCCATCTCTGCCGCTTGCCAGCTACACCTTGGCCGGCGCAGGGGGCGGAACCATGCATGCGCGGCGCTCCCGGGTAGGGAAAGTCCTCGACTTACGACCGGTTTAGTCCTCGACTTACGACCGGTTTAGTCCTCGACTTACGACCGGTTGGGGTCGCGGCATTAAAAAGGTTGAGAACCACTGGGATAGAGGGATAATTGCTCCCTTCTTCCAAAGCCTAGGGGACAGCAAGCAGGAGTGGCCCTAGTCTTGCTCTCTTCTCTCATCAGCTGAGACATATGAAAATGGCACATTTATTCTGTGTTATTCTTGCTGAAGAATAACACAGGTTGAAGAAATAAAATTGATTAAGACCAGTTTGGTGTAATGGTTAAGACAGAGAAACCTGGAGACTGTGAGTTCTAGTACTGTCTTGGAAACAATGCCATCTTGGGCTAGTCACCTTCTCTCGGCCCTAGGAAGAAAGCAATGGCTTACCACTCCTGAAAAACCTTGCCAAAAAACTTGAAGGGGCTGGTCCAGGTACTTTCCAAGAATCAGATATGACTGAATAGAAGAAAAAAAAAGGATTTACCAAAAACAAAGAGTTAAGACTGATGAGAATAAAAGCCAACTAGACCCAACATTTTTTTTTGTTTTGCCCTTATAGATGGTGAAACAGTAAGTCCATACTTTCCTGATCCATCAACTGCAATTTCCTACTCTGCCAGGCATACAGTATATAGTAGGAGAGTAGTTGAATAAAGTATAAAGTATGTGCATGGAAAGGAACATATTCCACTAGTAGAAAAGCACATTTACAATTCATGCCTGTACCATTTTGTACTTTTGTCAACCTTTTAAGGTAAGATAACAGTGATGATTCATCCACTGTATAAGTCTTTTAAATGGATGCCTGTAGGTTCCATTTTTAAATGTCATGAGTTAGCAAACTATTATTCAAGGAGATTTTAGAAGAGTAAGCACAGCTTCTAATTCTGCATACACCCATGTAGCTTTAGCTAGTTCAAAAGGACCGCAACTGTGCAGTTGAGTGGGATATAGTGCACATTACAACAACAAAAGTTATGCAAAATTCATCTAAGTCTCATGTAATGAAGGGTGACATGTTCAAATGATGACTCCTTTCTACTTTAAAATACAGCATGAAAAAGGACGACAAACACAATTTTGTTTTATTATAAACTACCGTACCAGCTGTAAGTGTACTAAAGACATTAAATGAATATTAGGGCTGTGTAAAGCTTTGGATGCTTTTCATGCACACACTTTGAGAAGAAGCAATGTTCCCTTCTATACTACTTTATGGAAAATGCAGATCCATGTTTATAAACAATGAACTACCACACTGCTCCGTGTCATCTAATTCCAATGCCCTCCCTGGGTAATTCCTATAGCCAGATGAGATTTCTGTACATGTCCCACTTACCAGTTTGGCTGTGTAAGGCAGCCACAATTTGCCTCATTGCATTGCTCTCCATTACTCCATCTCCCTCCTCTGGCATGTCTGGTATCCAGAAGAGGCTCCTGCAAAAATGTCCACATGCATAGAAGTTTCTTTTCGTGCTTCCATTTTGTTACTGGAAGCATCATGAGATGCTTTTGCTACAGTGTCACCCTGCATCAAAGCATTTTCCATTAATGGGACGTAACTCTGGCTGTCTCAGACAGGCCCAATAAATACTCTTTAAAGTTTTCAGAGATTTGCTCTGAGTAACTTTCACTATCCCCACCCGAGACCCTGATGTTCCAGTGATCAGTCTACAGCAGTGATGACTGTTGTCGGGAAACGAGAACTCGTGTGGTGCAACAATTAAGCTCTTTGGCTCGGCTGAGAAGAGCCAGCAATGGAATCTCACGGGGTGACTTTGGGGCAGTCACTCGCTCAACCCAATCAATCTAACAGTTTTGTTATGGGGAAAAAAATGGAGGAGGAGATACTTACTTATACCACTTTGAGCCCCTGGAGGATAGACAAGATATAAATGTAGCAAATAAATAAATGCCTGGTAGCAAAATTACAATGTCACGCCATCATTACAGCTTTCAGGGAGAATTTATATGCAGGAGAAATGACAACTTGACAGGCAAGAAGTTTTCTCCTCATACTAATAGCGTATTTTTTATTTACTTTTTGTAAAATAGTTTAAAAATGCACAAAGTGAGAATGTTGCTGGCATGGCACTAAATAAAGGATGATTATTGTCTCTTTTTCTTGGCTGGTTGGTTGGTTGAAGGGAGGGAGTTCTAAATAGCTTATGGAATTCCCTGCTTATTCTCAGAGTTCTTTAATCAGCACAGCTTGAGACATTCCAGCTTCAAAGCAACTGGACCAACTGGACAGTGGAAATGTTGTCACGGAGCAATTTTTAATTTAACTTTTTTTTATTCCTATTGCAACAATTCAAAAGCAAAACTAGCAGAGCCCAAATGACTATGTTGTATTTATTTTTACCTGGCAGAGATTGCAGTTGCTAGACTTCTACCCTAGCAAGAGAGAGGTAGATTCTGGGGGGCAAGACTGACCACATCAACTAGTACTCTAAGATTACATCCTTGGACTTTCAAAAAAAAATTAAGCCCCATCCAATGGGATAGACATCCCTGATATTCCCCAAGCTGGAAGAGCTATTTTTACTTTCTTGCACATTCAAAACTTTATGCCATCCAGGCTTCTGTTTGTTAAAGGAAGAGTATGCACTGGCTTCAGTATCTCCATCCATTCATTCCTGAAAAACGTGACTTAATCATTTGTTATACGTTTTAGATAATAATTACATTTTGTATAACTGATTTCAGAGAGCCAGTTTAGTCTAGTGATTAAGGCACCAGGAGACCGTGAGTTCAAGCCCCACCTTAGCCATGAAAGCCAGCTGGATGACCTTAAGCCAATCGCTCTCTCTCAACCGAATTCATCTTAGAGGGGCTGTTGTTGTGGGGAATATAGGAGGAGGAAGGTGTGTTGAATATATTTACCACCTTGGGTTATTTGTAAAGATAATAAAATTGAGATGCAAAGAAATAAATATAAAATAATAGCAATTTCACGATGTTTTCAGAACATTTAAAATAAACAAATGCCTCAACTAGTTATTAGAGTTTCTTAAATAGAGTTGTAAATTGCATTTCTAGCCATCAGGAAAATAATACCGAGTTTGAATACAGGTAGTCCTTTTTGGCAATGACAATTAGGACCAGCAATTTGGTCACTAAGCAAAACGGCTACTAAGTGAAATTGTGACTGTGGTTATGATCTTACTTTAGCTTTCAGTTGCTTCACAGACCTGCGAAGGACATAAATGTGAAGATTTATGTAAAATTTCTTTTTGATTACCCTTGTAACTGTGAAAAGTTGATATTCTAAGCAGTCACTAAATGAGGACAACCTGTATGACTAAAATTCCAATTAAAAAAAATAAGGGAAAAATTCTATTGAAAAGATCCAAAACAATCGTGCAGTTTTCAGCGACTGCCCTACAGTATATGAAGTGCAAATGGTAGTATCAGTATGAGGAGGAACGCTGGAACTGTAGTTCAATAGCTGGTCAGCCACATTTACTCCAGGCTTATCTGACTGTCTATCTTCCATTTTCCATAAATGGTGAATTCTCCCAAACTTCTTAAAAGCAAAACTTTGCCTGATGCTTCTTAACTTCAATCCATTTTTGTAGCTTCCACTAATCTCCTACCGGCAACACAGTCCAGGAAGACACATACAAAGCACCACAGAAAGCTTAAACACAATGTTGTCAGTAAGCACTCACTTGCGCCATAAGCAAAGGTAGAAGGCAACACCGAACTGACTGTTTATTGTTTGGTTTTGTTTCCCTTCCCATCCCATTCTTTGTATCTTTTTCTTTAATTAAACTTTTAAAACTTTACAATTAACTTGCCTTTTAAAATATAGTTTGTAGTGTTAGATGTAAAGTAAATAGCAATATAACAATATAGTTTTAGCTGATCTCAAAAAACATTACTCTGAATAGTGGGAAGATGAGATAACAGGAAATTGCAGAGCAGTAGACTAGACTAGAACTGGAAGGGGGGGGGATCCTTAAAGAAAGCAGGCACAAAATGTCACTTTTTTGTTGCCAGGAAAACTATGTGTCATTCAAGCTCAAGAATATTTTCACTTTTAAAAGAGATTGGAACTACCAAGACTCAGGCAAAAAACCAGGGCAAGCAGCTATGCATATATTCAAGTGAATATGTAGGTTGCTTGTTATCCTGATAGTGTGTATTCATTTCCTTGGAAGCATCCTACTGTTTGTACGGGTCTGATGTTTTACTTTTCTTGATTACTAGTATCATAAATCTGCCTATGTTTAAGACTACAATTTTAGTTCAATTGCTCTCTTTAGACTATTGCTCATGTCTATGCTTTGCTAAACTGACGTTGAATAGGACTAATTCTATTAAGAATAGGTGGTACTATATCAGTCAGTCACACTGAATTAATTAAAACTGAATCTTAATTACACACGATTGTAGAGTAGTTTCATCATAACCTAAAAGAAGCATTCAAGAGCTTTTGTACTTTGTAAATTTCTGCTCAATCCTAAATATACCAATGTATATATAGTTCTCTTATCATTCTTTGATCCAGTAGCAGCAATTTAAAAAACAAATGCTTGTCTAAGCAGCATTGTGAAATCAAACAAGCTAAAAGCAAATGAAGCCCTCCCCAGTATTACAGCTGAGCTGCACAAACATTTTATCATAGAAACACATTGCAAAGGGACTCGTGAATCTGAACAGAGCTTCTTCATTAGATTAGGATGGGAACATTGTCCAGCACTGTTAAAATATATATCCTACCTGTGCAGTTTTAAAGAGAGTGGGAAGATTTAGGGGGACAAAAAATATATTAACAAGAATAAAGTATGAAATTGCAAGTGGACAATATTGCTGTAGTAGCCATAGGAATAGTCACTGTATTAGCAGGAGGGGAACAGACACTATCTTCATTATTGCATCACAACTTAAAATCAGAACTGAAATTCATTAACATCTGCAAAGGGTTTCCACATGGCTAACACATCATGGTATGAACTCATGTAATCATATAATATAAGTTCATATAATTAGGGTAGGTTGTCTTGCTTCTGAAGCCAAAGGCACCCTGAGAATAAATATTCCTGAATATTCCTAGCATACAGAAACATTAAATTTTCCATGGGCATCTTAATAGGTTATGCAAGATTTAGACTATTAATAGCAGCCTAATTTAGTTAATATAGTACTCAATTTGCTCTTTCTAGATTTAACTCACTCCCTTCAGCAGTTATTGATGATAAATATAAAAAGTCCCTTCCACAAATGACTTTGTTCTGGTGACCCCCACACTATGAACGATGTTCAGCATGTTCTGTTGCTCTGTAATTTCTATTTGAACATGTGTGAGATATTAATCCGGCCATAAAGGAATTCCCAGGGAGAAACAACCAATGGCATGTCTCCTATCTTTCAATAGACCACACAAGAATTATCACCCATAACATTGCCAAATTTTGCCTCACTGCTGTAAGAGTAAGGCAACAAATCCTGCCAAACAAAACTGCATTTCTTTGATTAATTTTAAATCTCCTTGCCCTCCCTTTTTTCCCTCTTTAACTCATATAATTTATTTGAACTGATATTTTTAAATATATGTACACATTTGGTCAAAAATCATAATAAAGATATAAGAGATGACCAGGCTGAGCCTGAGGGAGAGGTCAAGCATGTCATCAGTCTCGAGACCTCTGTACCCATGAGATATCTAAGTCCAGCCCACCTTGAATTCCATTGACTCTTATCTACTGCTAATCTGCCAAGTTCAGATTCCTGTAGAGTGTTAGCCTGCAATAAACCTGTATTCATTTGAGTTGCCTTGCATTCTGATTTTGTGTGCCTGATAATTTCAATCTCAATATCTATCTATCTATCTATCTATCTATCTATCTATCTATCTATCTATCTATCTATCTATCTATCTATCTATCTATCTATCTATCTATCTATCTATCTATCTACCTACCTACCTACCTACCTACCTACCTACCTACCTACCTACCTACTTACCTACCTACCTACCTACCCACCCACCCACCCACCCACCCACCATTAGACTTAACCTTGGATTTGAATGTGATCTAAAGGTGTTGTCTATGGGATGGAATTTCTGGAAACTGTTTTTTTCTCTATGCAAAATACTGTGAAAGTGGGGCTTGTAAGTTTTCCTATGTAAGAATAGCAGCATCAAAGTGTCAGGATAGCCACTACTGACTTTCTGGATTATTTCCAAAATGATTCAGAGGTTATCCAGAAAACATGAGTACTGATACTGAATTTAGCTCCCTTCCTGTCAAAAACATATGTTGCTATTCCTATCAGTTAAGAAAACAAATAAATCT
The DNA here is from genome assembly GCF_001527695.2 of Protobothrops mucrosquamatus. Lineage (NCBI taxonomy): Eukaryota > Metazoa > Chordata > Lepidosauria > Squamata > Viperidae > Protobothrops > Protobothrops mucrosquamatus. The sequence goes on from NW_015387551.1 coordinate 386,872, forward strand.
AATGTGCAATTATATAATACCAGATTGAGAAACTGAAAGAAGAAATAGAAGGCTATTGCAAGCTACTCTTGTAACACTACCAAGAAAACTACAGTAATCTATATATTACTGAAATTCTCATTGTTTTGGTGACATGATGCATCACAGGGAAAGTATTTTTTAACCAAGATACTTCAAATAGGTTAACTTTCAGAATGTGTCCAAAATCCAGGACCCATGATTACTGAAGGAAAGAAATTTTGGAAAGCTGTGGCTGCTTTAGCACTATTGGCTGCTGCTCTGCTGCTGCTGCTGCTGTTACCACATGATGTTCATTTTCAACATTCTCTGACAGTTTCCCAGCCAGTTACATAATCCTTCGCTCCCCCCCTCCCCCAGAGAATTTCTGCTGGGAAGGAAAGGAAGGGTGGAAGGAAGATTTTTGATATTTCCTACCAGCTCCCTGCAAGGAAATGAGGAAGCCAGCAGGAAATTGGAATTTGCTCCCACTCCCACTGGTCATTCTGTTTTTTTTCTGTTTAGGTAAGGAAATGCCTCTGAAATGATGATCCAAAGGGGCATGGATTGTCTAGTGATTATATAATGCCCCTTTATTGACAGGAACTACTCCTTACCTCATTCCCAGGGTCATCCCTACCATTTAGTAGAGCGAGACAGCGACTTGAAGCAGCTGTTTGGGGGGTATCATAAAAAAGTGTTAGATTGCTGAGTTATTCATTTATTTTTATGTAATTTATTACTATTTTCATAATTAGGGAGGGAGCAGGAATGCTTGTGAAATTGTTCTGGATGCCAAAATATTTTTGAATTGCTGCTAATAGTGTCACCATTCTTTTCCTATAGTCCCACTTATGAAGAACCCCAACATTGACAAACAAGATTAACTCCTAATGTTGCATTACTGCAACAGAGGACATGTACAAATTTAAAAATGATTTGAAAATACTCAATTATGGCTTTCCACAAAGAGCTTGGGACCTGTAGTTTCCTTAAATGTTAAAAACATCTGATGTATCACTTTAAGCCTTTTAAAGAAGTACAAATTCCAGAAGTTCTCGGTAGGCTATTTATAAATTTAAAATTGTACTAAGAGAAACTTAAATTTGGATAATTTAAAAAAATGAAAAATCTGAGTGAATGAATGAGCTGGAAAAGTTTCAATGCATATTTTTGATACATCTTATTTGTCAGACATGAATAACCAGATCCATACATGATGAGTTCAATTAGCTGTTTTGTTGCTCAAGCATATATACAGGAATCTTCTGTACCAATGCATTCAAGGGGTGTCAGACTTTGGCTTCTTGTGCCCATGTAGGGATTCCAGACTAATTCTCCATTTGACTCCTTTCCCTGGTTCAGCCAAGCTCTCTCCAACATATTTATGGAAAGACTAATATGTTAATACAGGAAAAAAATATTCCAAATGTCACAGTTATAATTTACTATATGTCTTAACTCCACTAACTCTTGAAAGATAATGTCAACACCCAGGCAGTAAAAGGGGACAACTGCAGAATCTAAATATAACATCCCTAGGGGAAAAGTGAAAAGCTAGCAATAATTTTGAAAGCCTAATCTGCGACATTTTAATTGTCATTGTATACTATTACTGTCGCAAATTCATCTTTCCAGTTTTAGGTTGATAAAGATGCCCATATAATTGAGTCAAGTATGCTATATAGACCGTTAAAATCAGGACTTATCTTGAATTGATATGAATATCCAGATGTGATAGCATGTGTTTGTATGTGTGTTTATGTGTGTGTATTAGCTGATGAATGCATTACTGTATAAAAGTAGATTTTTTGTATATAGCATTTAATCCCTTTATGGATAGGACTAAACAAACAAACATCAAGAAAGCGGCTGTCCATGCCTCATTTGACTATTTAGCACATTAGGAGGATTTTTTTTAAAAAATGAAAGGAAGAAACAACATGGAATGTACTGCTCTTAATTTGATGATGCTCATTTTTTAAAAAAGAAATAGAATATTAAAGCATCTCAACTGTAAGATAAATGTCAACTCATATTAATCTTCAAACTGAACAATTAACTGTGTTCCTAACTGTTGACAAGTTATTTCAAGGCTTCTATTCTCTCTCTGATAGGTTTTTTTTTTTGTCTTTAAGCTGGCCTTGGAATGAAAATCCTTTCAAATAGAAAAATGTCTTCTATAAAACAGAACACAAGACTACCCTACTAGATCAGCTAAAAATATATCCCTCAGCAACTACCAAACTTACTCTGACGATTATTTCCTTGCCGTGTGAACTGAGGTATTTTAGTCTCCAGTGTTACCAGGTGATGCTGACAGAGTAAGCACAGTACTGTTATAAACATGGGAAGAAGAGAACCGAGCCATGAATAAATTTAGTACAGGTAGTCCTTGACTTACAGCCGTTCATCTAGCAACAATTCAAAGTTACAACAGCACTGAAAAAAGTGACTCACAATTGGCCCTTGCATTTACAACCATTGCAGCATCTCCACAGTCACATGATCAAAATGTGGGCATGCATTTATGACAGTTGTAGTGTCCCAGAGTCATGTGATGGCCATTTGTGACTTTCTCAGTGGGCGTCCAAGCAAAATCAATCAGGAAGCTCGTTTGGTCAACGACTGCATTATCCACTTCTCAACTGCACTTCACCTAATTGTGGCAAAAGGTGATAAAATCGTGCATGATTCATTTAACAATCACCGCAATAGAAATTCTTGTCTCAATTGTGTTTTTAACTCAAGGACTATCTGTACATCATGAATACTCCTTTGATTTCCACTAGCATGTTATGTACCTAGGAACACAGACACACTTTTCTAATAAGGAAAATGGTTAAATTTATGAAGGATAGATATAGCAATGGTTATTCCTTGGGTTAAATAGAATTTTTTTTCTCAGATGTAGGACACAAATAATTGCTAGATAAATATTTACAGTATGCTCTTAATTATATTCAGGTATAGTTTGTGAAGTAGTATTGAATGACATGCTGTGGATTCTATGGCCCTTGAGCTGATTCAACATGAGTTATATTTTTACATTCACCAGGTATTTAAAGACATAGAAAACCTTCACCAACACAATACACAAGGCAGTGGTGGGATTCAGCTGGTTTGCACCAGTAACTAATTTTTTGTTGACTTCGGCGAACTGGCTGATGCCCTAGCCCTTTTACGCAAGGTCTCCCTCAGGCCTCCGAGGCTCAGAATGGACTTCCAGAAGTGGCGTCCACACACTTCTGGTGGGCCATTCTGGGAGTCCTCCCTGGCTCAGAACGGACATCTGGAAGTGGCGTCCATGCAGAGAATTGGTTGTTCAGGTATTTGAATCCAACCACTGGCACAAGGTATTCATCACATGTAATATATTTCTCCTTGAGCTAGCAAGTGTAGACCAGGGCCACAAATTTGGGCAGTACACTTGACCTTTAGATTAAATAATGAGGTCCATACTCTCCAAAACACTGAAGAAAAAGAAAGCAGATGAAACCAGAACGAAATTGAAATGTGATGCAATCATAATTAAATGAAGTATCTTCAGTTAATTTGAGTATTCCCCCATGTCTTAACTTATTTTTCTCTTCTGTCACATTAAGAATTTCAATTTTATGGTAATAACAGCTCAAAAAACTGTGCAAAGTGCACTCAAAGTCTTTGGGTTGAAGTTGTGTGTTTCCAGTTTTTGGTAAGGGATATCAGAAGACCTAGGGTTACTAGATGTTTGCTTTTGCCAAGCCAACAAAAGTTTTGGAGGATCTATCATTGGACACTTCTCCAAAGCAGGAAAATGTGCCAGTTTCCAGGTTGGGTTGGGTAGTTAAGAATAGCAATATGACCCACAGGAAACTCCTTCATTGACCACTCATTGCATTTGAGTAACCTCCAGTTGACTATCATAAAACAACTATTTGTTGTTTTATGATAGTCAACTGTCATCCAGAACATTTGCAGCCCAAATTACCATACTATCATAGTTCTAATCTATGGTAGGGCAATAAGTCATTGAAATTACCTTAGATAATTAGACTTTCTGGATACTGCCTAATTACCTGATGTTAGTTCTATCATTATTTTTCAGAGCACTTCCTGGTGGAATAGGAGGTAGGGATCGAACAGAAGATCCACTTCACTTTCCATTTCCTGCCTGACAGACAGGTGTCTGTTGCTTATTCAACATCCATTAATTTGACCTAGAAATTATTTTGCTTAACAGCACAATAAAGAACAGGAAGATATGGAATTACAGAAACCTGATTCATTTCAGAGAAGCCTTTTCACATGTTAACTTCCTTCTTTTACCGTTAGGAAATCAAGTTACGGATTAACATTAATAAATATGAAGGCATATACGGATTAATGTGTTCTAGATTTATCCTTTTGGAAATCTGGTCATGCTAACATTACCTGTTGTGAAAAGATTTTATTCTTTGCGTTCATTTTTTTGTGAATTGCAAGCTAAGTGCCAAATCAATTGCTAGGCAAGATGAAGTGTGCTCATCTCTTTCTATCTTGACAGGGTAAATCGCTTTTATGTCCATGTCAGGAAGGAAAATACGCAAAGCAAATTAACATTTATTTAAACACACACACACACACACATACACACACACACACACACGGGTCTTTTATGATTCCCAGGTGTGGGGGCCAATTTGCTACCTAACAATTTTCATGTCTTTCTTTCTGAAAGCCCACATCTGCCAAATATATTGGCATTGATACAAGCTAGGATATAAATTTCCTTGTGAAACAAGTCCTTTCATGATGAATTGAGTGAATGCCGAGCTCATAATTGTAAATTTCTGGGCTTATATATATATATATATATATTTTAAGAAAATATAAGAAAATATATCTGGGAGAGATATTTTTATCTCTCTTTCCAGCTGAAAGTGACAGATAAAGATATTTTTCCAAAGCATATAATCTCCAAGCATATAATTATTAAGGCTTTGAACAACATATTAACCACACATAACAGAGCTGTAGGAAGAGAAACTTAATAAGACAGGAGGCTAGAGTTCATATATTATGACAGAAAGCTGTTTTCATTTCATACTCTATATTTCACTCTTAATTCTTCTATTAGAAATATCCAAAGCTTATTGTGACTATGAGGACAAAGGTTTGATTGCCCCACTGCCTGTGATTTACCTGTTTTAAGTTTAGCATATTATACACAACAGACTGTGGTTAAACAAACCATGGCCCTAAACCAGTGCATAAACCCAGTCAAAAATTCCAAGACATCTATAAGTACAAAAATCCCTGGTAAAATGTCACATTTAAAGAAAGCTAGAAAAAGAAAGACACAAAAAGAGAGGTGGCATCTAATGATAGTTTCCAATCTCACTCTCACAGGCTCACAATTCACCATTGTGGCAAAAATTACAAATCTTATGTCCAAATAACAACAACAATAAAAACATTGGAAGGGATCTTGGAGGTCATCTAGTCCAACCCCCTGCTCAGGCAGGAAACCTATAAAATTTCAGTCAAATTGCTGTCCAATCTCTTCTTAAAAAACTTCCAGTGTTGGAGCATTCACAAATGGAAAGCTAATGGACAAATTGTCAAATATGCAAGAAAATCATTCTGGATTTAGTGCTGGATGGACATTACAGAAGAGGTTTATTTTATATCATACTTTCTTTTGACCCACACTTTCTCTTTCAACTAAAGCAAACGAGTAAGCACTATTGGTACATATCTTGTTTTGCAGCATTATAGAATGTGCATCTTTGATCTCCAGGTTAAAATCAGAACCGAGAGCCATAATTTTTTCAGATGAAGAACTCAGTGGGCTTTGATTGACATATCTATTTCTGAAGGACATGAGTTAGGGCAACAAAGCCACCACAACAAAAACTAAATTTCACTGAATCTAAATATTAATTTCCTGACAAAAATAGTGTTAATAAGATTAACTGCCACACTTAAGAATATTTCCATGCCAATTCCGTGTCTGTATTCTATGGTGCTCTCTTACTGCATCCAAGCAAGCAAGACTTTGCAGACTAAATGCCACCCAGAGATCTCATGTTTAGAAC
>NW_015387552.1:0-45539 GCF_001527695.2 Protobothrops mucrosquamatus
TATATCTCATTTTCCAATTTCCCAACAAGGAAAACAAAGAATTGAAGGGATTCGAACCCCGACTCACGGCATGTTAGACGGTTTCCTTACCCCCACGCCGTTGCGTCCCTCTGGTTAGTTGGAAATCTGGAAGCCTTGTGTACTGTATTTCTCTTGACGTCCGTGCTTCCTGCTTTATCCACGAAGCGGCGCTGTTTTCCACATATACTTGAGACCGTCGGAAACGCCTTCCGTTGACGAAAAAAAATATAATTTCCAAATCCCCTTTAAAAGGTTTATTTCTTTTGGTGGCTGCTATAACTGCCTTGGACCGCGGGAGGGCGCTCTTTTCTGTCCCTTACCGAGAGCGGCGTTCCAGCGACCTAAGATCGCCTCGATGCTAATCCTAATGAACTAAAAAATGCCATCCTGTCGTCAAAGAGGGAATTTTCGCCGCCGAGTGAAATAAGCCTTTTGAATGGCGTTTTAAGTCTACGGCCTAACTCGTTGATGGGACGTAAAGTCCGACGTACCCAGATCTCCGTAAAAGGAAGTTGGAGGATGACTAAGAAGAACGGACCGGACGTCGGCCATGATGGGAAGGTCGCATTTTAAAGGCCCTGGCGGACGGCTTATTTGAGCGGACAGGAAGTCCGCCGTGCTGAGAAGGTCTCCGCTAAAAGAAGTTGGGGGAAATATTAAGAACGAAGGACAGGAAGTCCGCCGTGTCGAAAAGTCCTCTGGGAGATTACTTATGAGAAACGAACGGCGGCCATGCGCACAAGGCCGAGGAAAACGGCCCGTCCCTTTCGGAGGAGCATAGAGTGGCCACGCTTTGGCCGACGCTCTGCGTTTTGGGGCTTTGCTTCTCGGTGTCCCGTTCCTGGGCAAAAGGCCTACGACCGCCTCGATGTTAATGCTATGGGATGGGAAACCCTGCCCCCCTGTGGTCAAAAACGGGTATTGCGGTCGCCGAAACAAATAAACCTTTTAAATGGTATTTTAAGGCTATTTATTTTCTCCCCTGTCTTTATTATTAACCCCTTATTAATATTAATAGAGCGATGGGAGGCCCTTTGGCCATTTTAAAGATTTATTTCTTTTGGGGGCTGCTATACCCGGCTTGGGCCACGGGAGGGCAGCACTGTTTTCCCTCCCTTAGCGAGAGCGGCGTTGAGGCCGTCAAAAAGGCCTACCGTGGCCTCGATGGTAATGCTGTGGGACGGGTGTTTTAAGATTATGGTATACTCTATCTCAGGAGTAGGCAACCTGGGCTGCTGATTCTGCAGCCTCTAAGAGCAGGGATATTATACATTTTATTGAATTTACTTTAGGTTTACATTAAGATTGGTTAAAATTGGGGTTTCCTCCCCTAGAAGTAACTGCTGACATCCAGCCAAACAGAAAACTGAAGCAAAAGATAGAAGAGAACGATACAGGTAAAAGAACATAGACAGAAGTGGAAGACAGAAGCAGAAGACAACAGATAGAAACAGAAAAAGCAGAAGCAAAAGAAGATAGATACAAAAGAGAAAGAAGCAGAAGATATAAGCAAAAGGAGAAGCAGAAAAATAGAAGAAAGAACCTGAAGCAGAAGACAGATATGGAGAAGCAGGAGGAATGTGTTATTGTTTAGCATGGGAAACAAAGATGCTACCTCACTCCCCTTCCATAGGTGATTTGGACCATGCTTTACGTTGGTGATTCAGACCAGTTTTTTTTCCATAGTTGTCAACAGTGGTCAACAAACATCAATAGTGGTCAACATATATCAACTGTGGTCAACCAAAGTTAACATTAGTTAACACAGTTCAACATTGGTTAACCATGGTCAATCATGGTCAGCACTAGACAACAGTTGTCAGCTATACTCAACTGTGATGAATTGAAGTCATCATTGTTTAATAGAGGTTAACAGAGCTCAGCAGAGATCCATAGTAATCCACAAAGGTCAACAGTGGTAAACATAGATCAACTGTGGTCAACCGAAGTCAACATTGGTTAACAGAAGTCAACATTGGTCAACAGATTTCAACCATGGTCCACAGTGATAAACTGTGGTCAGCATTGTTCAACCCCAGTCAGCATTGGTCAACAGAGGTTAACCATAGCCAACCGTGGTGAATTTGGTCAACCCTGGTCAACTCTGGTCAACAGTGGTTAACAGTGGTCCACAGAGGTCAACATTAGTCAACAGAGGTCAACAGTAGTCAACATAGGTCGACCATACTCAACTTTGGTGAACCAGGGTCAACAGAGGTCAAGAGAGGTGAGCCCTGGTCAACATTGGTCAATCCTAGTCAACTGTTCCACAGTGGTCAACCATGATCAACACTGGTCAACCATGGTCAACAGAGGTCCTCCGTGGTCAGCATTGGTCAATAGAGGTCAACAGTAGTCAATATAGATCAACCATACTCAATCATAGTCAACCATAGTCAACATTGGTCAACCAAAGTCAACATTCTGCCACAGATTCCCTCCCATAGACCGGTACGCTCCCACAGAGCGGGCCTCCTCAGGGTGCCGTCGGCCAAGCAATGTAGGCTGGCGACCCCCAGGGGGAGGGCCTTCTCTGTGGGTGCCCCCACCCTCTGGAACGAACTACCCCCCGAGATCCGGATGATTCCGGATCTCCTTACTTTCCGCCGCGCCCTCAAGANAGGTAGGGATGATTTTAAGAAAATTTTAATTGACACACAGCTTCCAATATTTGGCTTTTAATTTGGTTTTATGGGGTTTTTTTGTTTTTTGATGTATTTTGTTTGTATCTGTTTTAATATGCTGTGCACCGCCCTGAGTCCTACGGGAGAAGGGCGGTATATAAATTAAATTATTATTATTATTATTATTATTATTATTGGTCTACAGAGGTCAACTGCGGTCAACAGTGGTCAATCGGGAGGGAACCATGGTCAACCAAGATCAACTGAGGACAACAGAGGTCAATTTAGGCCAACAATGGCTAAATTAGATCAACGTAAATGAAAAGTCAAAAAAGTAAACATAGTTCAATGAAGGTCAACATACATCAAAAGGGTCAAAATGTGAACAAAATGTCAAAAAAGGCAAAAAGGCAAAAACCATCACAAAAGGGCAAAAATGGTTAAAAATGGTCAAAAAAGGTCAAAAAAGGCAAAATGCATCAAGAGACTACAAAAGTGGTCGATATAAATTAAAACAGGTCACCTCAGGCAAAAATTGTTCATACATGATGAAAACATTTTAAATGGTTTAAAACAGTTAAAAATGATCAAAATAGGTCAAAATCATCTAAAATGAGAAGTTTTCTTTCCAAAACTTTTGTTGAAGAGGGTAGACGCCAAATCAAAATATATTAATATCTGTATCAAGACATGTACCTTTAACTCTGCATTTTTGAAACCAGCTTCCAGGGCCTCGGAAGACAGCGGAAGTGGTGGATCGGCCTCCGAAAACGACCCTGAAGTGTATATTGCGAATAAAGGTGCTTCCTCCCCTGTGTTCCTTTTTTTCCTTTTGCACTGCTATCAGATGCGCCTTGGGGCTTCGCATGGACGCTTCATTCCTTTTAAATGCTCTTAATCAAACAGTTTGGACTGCTCCCACCCTGGGACCGCAAAGAGAGAGGCCTGGTGGTTGGTACCACGGAATGAAAATAATTACACCTGAGAGCATCAAGGAAAGAAATTTCTCTGGCTTTCTGAAGGACAGGAAGGCCTCTGACCAGCCTTGTGGGCCGGCTCGATCAGCTGCAGCTGCTGCCTTCTGGGCCACTTCCATCACTGCCCTTGCCTGGAGTGAATGCAGTGTGTGATTGTGATGTCACATATGACCCATAGTACCTTGGAGGGAGTTGGAGAACTGAGTTGCCCTCAGAGATCTGGGAAATGTCAGCTGGGTTAAGGCAGATGACAAAATTTGCCAGAGAACATGACTCTCTGTAGAAGGTAAGCGAGAAGGCTGGAGAGGAGGGAGAGGACCCGGAGGGCAGGGGCAGGGCAGAGGGATCGCCTCCTGGAACGCGGCCTGCTCATTTGAAAGGAAGGAAGGAAGACGCTGTACCTGTAAGGGAGCAAATGTTTTTACCTCAATCTGACCTCAGAGCAATAACCGAGAGTGCTTGGAAGCTGTTTTATTGTATTGGGACCACGGGTGTCTCTCTCTCTCAGGGAAGACAAAATTTACATGCACTTTTATCAAATCGGTTATACATATAATCTTCTTGTTTACCTTACTACCAAGTAACTATAATTATTAAACAATAATTGGTTGATTTGTGAAAATAAAATCCTTTCCTTTAGTCGAAATCAGCTCTTGTGAAGTTGTTTCTTTCTCAGGGGATGAAGCAAAGACAGCATAGCTTCTGTTTCTCATCAGTTATTTCCTTCCCTGCTGATACCTCACCTGATTCCAAGGGGCTTCTAGCAAACTTTCTCCCCCCCCCACCCCCCGCAAGCCTCTTTGCTGGCCTTCTGGCTTATGCGATGAGGAGCTTCAGACTGGGGAGCCAGGAGAATGAAGAAGGAAAGTGGGCCCAGGAGGAAAGAGAAGAGCTCCCTGCCTGAGTTAAACCACTCTTGATCCCTTTTTTTTCATTAAACTAGAGATACCCAGTTCCTGCAACCACTATTTATATGTTTTAGCATCCAGTTCCCTAATCATCTTTGTTGCTCTTCTCTGCACTCTTTCTAGAGCTGAGTTGGTGTAGTGGTTAAAAAGCATTGCAGGCTAGGAAGCAGGAGTCTGTCGGCTCTATTCCTGCCTTAGGCGCAAAGCCAGTTGGGTGACTTGGGCCAATCCCTCCCAGCCCCGGGAATAGGAAGGCAGTGGCAAACCAACTCCAGAAAACCTTGGCAAGGAAACTGCAGGGATCGGTCTGGGCAGTCACCAGGAGTCAATACTGGCTCAGAGGCATTTCATTATATATATAAACATAATATAGAATATATAATCATAAAACATTTTGTTTCTCAACTTTGTTCTAGGATCTGCTCAGTTTTCAAGAGAGTGGGCCATCAGAAGAACAGAGTCCGCACTCACCCTTTGAGAGAGGAGACCTACAATTCAAGCAAAGATTGTCCCTGGCAGAAAGAAAAGGCAGACGCCCTGGAGGAAGAGCTGAATGAAAATGGTAATGAACTTTGCCTTAGACCTAAGACATTAAAGCCACACCAAGAGCAGCGTGTAAACTCATTGACTGTTGCTGCAGATAGATAGACAGATTCTTGCTGGAACCCCAACAAGAACATCTCATTCCCCAGTATTTATGGTCTTAGTCTCCTGTCTCTGGCTCTGGGCAGGAGAACAGATCCACACGTGCTCTTCTTAAAACTCAGGCAGGTTTGGTGGGACTGGTAAGTCTCTACTTCTGGTGCTGGAAAATTGTGTCATTCTTAGGAACAGTCAGAAAGATTGGATAATGCTGAAGAAAACCCAAACAAGATTAAGTGAAATGACCAAGAGGCTGGAAAAACTTCCCAAGAGAGGTAACAACAAGAGTCATCCTCAGCTTCTGGCGTTGCCCGACCAATATGGCAATAACTGAGAATGTTGTTCAGGGCTGAAGCCCACATACCCAGCACGGTGAAGAAGTTCACCGTGCTGGAGGAAGAGTAGCACTAGAAAGTGAATTAGAGAAGAGTACAAAAATGATGCTTGGTGTGGAGAGATATTTTCTTCATTGCTGTGGAATTCATTGACCTTAAGATGTAATAGCTGCTATCCCTTAGAAGAGGTATTAGATGAGCCTTGCAGAATCAAACTATCAAACACTGTTGCTGACCCTTTTTTCCCCTCTCTGTTTACCAGAATCGCAGGTCTGCTTTTGCAACTTGAGGAATCTCCGAGAAGAAAATGGCCCTCCCCAAGTGCAAGAGTCCACCAACAATTTATGCACCTTGGCAGAGACCAAACTGGCCGGAGTCTTGCAGGCCATTTGCAAATATCGCCATAGCATCCATAAGGTAGACATTCTTCAAAGCATCCATAAGGTAGACATTCTTCGCTGTACCGGCGACCTCCTTTTGGAGCAACGTAATCTCCCGGGCCACCTTCGGAGGCAGCCGCCCCAGCAGGGCGTGTCGGAGTACTCTGATTATGAGCAAGGAGGACTGCAAGTCAGAGTTGCCAAGGCATCTCGGTTCACAAATTGGGGCACCGGCCAGAGCTGGCCACAAAACCCCCGGCCACGATCCCCTGCTGAAAGCTGGAGTCCAGCGTCAGTAGAGGAGAGCCAGACCCACGTGGATGTCGTGACCAAGGCTCTTGAGAGGGGAGGAGGAGTTCCAGAGGTTTGGGGGTGGCAGCCGAGTCACCCCTTTTCCAATACCATTTCCAAGGCCCGTCATCTAGGTGAAAACAAAAGGTGTTTCTGAGAGAAACATTTTAATGATAAGAAGCTGAATAGTAGCATTTTTTATTCGTGTCAGAAGCATCACAATTAAAATAAGGCATATTATATGACTTAAAATTCAAAATGCAAAATACAAGATTATTTGGCATATTCATCTGGAAATAAATTGTGTTTCTCAATGCAAAGGTGCTTTTTTTCCAAAAGGCATCTGGAGTTTTTTTCTTTGAAAAAGTTTTCACCTCATCCAAGAAGTTCCTTCAGAACTTTTTACCAACATTTTCAAAGGAAAAAAACCAAGAAAATCCAGTTGCCCTTTGGAAAAAAGCACCTTTGCAACAACCATGATCTGGATGACAAAGACTCTCCTAAGAAGTCATTTTTCTCACCTTCTCATAATTTCATACTTCAAACTATGATATTGGTTTTCTTTTGTATTTCTGCAGATCTCTCCAAAACACCGGTTGCGTATCAACCAAATCCTGCAGGCTGTGATCAGATCTGCCAGTCATATAGACCACAAATTAGCCAAAGTCATCATCAAGTTGGCTGCTGAAGATATGCTAAGAACCACCGTAAGGACCCTCTTCGCTCCCCACTTCCCTTTGGGTACCGCGTTTTCCCCAAAATAAGACCTGGTCTTATTTTTTTATTTTTATTTTATTTTGCCTCCAAAAGAAGCAGTAGGTCTTATTTTCAGGGGATGTATTATTTTCCCCCCGATGCCTGCCTTGTCTCACTGTGGCGGCACCAATAGCCCCATCCAGCAGGATCCCGCGTGGCTGCTGGCCCACTTCAGGGCAGGAGGCCACGCGGCCCACCGCACTGTGTCGCCACCTTGAGGCGAGGCAAGTGGGGGAGGGGGTGGAGCTGCCAAGCACCCCACAGGCGCCCAAGCACTTTTCGCCCAGAGGGAGGCCGGAAGCTTCGTCTGCTTGCAAATGGGGCACTTAGAAACCGAACGATTTGCTCCATTTCCAAATGCCCCATTCACAAGCAGTCTCCATCATTTCTCCATCTGGGCGAAAAGTGTCTGGCTGCAGGATATTTCTCCATCTGGGCGAAAAGTGTTTGGGCGCCTATGGGGCGTTCAGAAATGGAGTGCTCCGTTTCCAAATGCCAAATAGGCGCCCAAACACTTTTCGCCCAGAGGGGGACTGGAAGCTTCATCTGCTTGCAAACGGGGCACTGGGAGACGGAGCGAATCGCTGGGTTTCCAAGTCCCCCATTCGCAAGCAAACGAAGCTTCCAGGCTCCCTCTGGGTGAAAAGCGTGCAGTGCGTCAAGATCGCCTGCCTGTCCCTTCACGCTCGGACTTACCTGCGCTGTGTGAAGGGGCCAGTGGGCTGCAGCTGCTGCCAGACACTGTCAGCTGCCCCGCACTCACCGCCACTTGTGCTGGCCATGCCCACTCCCCCTTCTTTTAGAGAGTTATTGGGGCTATTTGGAGGTTTTTGTGTCCTCAGGGTCACCTGAGTAGTGCAAATGTGTATATCCTGCAGCCAGAAGGCTCCACATGCATTTGCACTAGTCAGGTGACCCGGAGGACACAGAAAACCTCCAAATGGCCTCAATGACCCTCAGAAGGCAAAATGACCAGATGTCTGCAAGGAGTGTAAATCCCTCCATTCCCCACCATCCAGTCAGAGCTGAAGAAGCTTCTTGGATGAGAAGTGAAACGTCTTCAAGAAAGCCCAGTTGCCTCCTGAAAAAGAAGCGCCTCTGGGATGGTGGGTGGAAGCTTTCCCATGACAGACCCAAATTTCACCTTGAGGAATTTCCTGACTGTGGAGCTATCAAACAGTGAAACGGTCCCCCTTCTGAAGTGTGGATGCTCCGTCCCTGGAGGGTTTCAAGGAGAGAATGGACAGCCACTGATCCAGAATGGCACGAGTGTTCCTGTGCTGGGCAAGGGGTTGGATTGGAAGACCTTCAAGGTCCCTTTGAACCATTGATTCTATCACTTATCAAAATGTTTGTCACAGAGAAGAGGGCAGAACCAAAAGTAATGAGATAAAAGTATGAAGAAGGCATTTCAGACTAGATGCAAGAGGAACTTCCAGACTATACAAACTGCCAGCCTATGAAAGAGGTAGCTACATGTCATAGCAGATCCTTCATCACTGGAGATCTTTGAACAAGGTCTGGGTGGTTATCTGTCAAGGATCTAGCACATCCTACACTGGTTAGGGAGTTGGACTAAAGACTTTGAATACTTCTTCCAATTCTCTAATTTTAGTCTGGCTGATCCCGTGACTGCATCAGTTGTGCTTGTGAATGACCCGTGGAGAGGCTGGGATGGGGGTGGGGTGCAACAGTCCATGCTTTCCTGGATCTCTTAGTAGCTTTCAATACCAGCAGCCGTGGTGACCTTCTGAACCAGCTTTGGAGATTGGGAGTGGGAGGCCACTCTTTTCTCCACGGTTATTTTCAGTCGGTGCCACCGGAAGGATAGAGGCCATATGGGGTCCCACAGGGCTTCCTGCAAAGTAGGATTGCTCAGGGCTCAGGTGCCGCTCTTCTCCTTTTTAACATTGGCATGAAACCAGCAGGTGAGGTAATTTGCCAGCATGAGGGGCAGTGCCACCGGTGTGCTGGTGATACCCAGTTATACATCTCCATCCCTGGCTGGATAGGGGATGCTGCAGGGATGCTGACTGGGCGTCTGGGGTCTGCAAAGGTTTGGATGGTGAGGAACTCACTTCGATTCAATCCTGGCAAGACGAAATAGTCTGAGTGGTTTGGTTCCTGGGACCATGGCTCCTGCTCCAAAGGCAGGGCCAGCTGTGGCTGGGGAGTGGACTTGTCTTATGGACCAATTGCTCCCTTTCCTGGACCAGGAGACCTTGCTCACAGTCACTCTCACTTGGGTTGCTTTCCATTTGGATTACTGCAACACACTGTACATGGAGCTGCCCTTGAAGACCTACAACTGGTCTAAAGTGCAGCAATTCGTGCATCCTTCCATTTGCCCATGTCCAGCATTGTTGTGTGAGCTACACTGCCTCCCAGTTTCCTCTGAATACAATTCTGCTTTTATACTGTGTAACATCTTAATTTGTATTATTTTTTATTTTTGATGGTTTCAAGTTATATTGTGAGCTTGAGAACATTTCATTACTGGACAGTCTCCTGTCCTTCCTTTGGAGGAAAGTCTGTGCTGAAGCCCCTCAGAAAACCTCCGGTACAAAGCTTCTGCTGAAGCTTCGTTCTTTTAAAAAAAGAGCCGTGGTGGTGCAGTGGTTAAAGAGCAGCACTGCAGGCTGACTCTGCCCACTGCCAGCAGTTCAGTCCTCACTGGCTCAAGATTGACTCAGCCTTCCATCCTTCTGAGGTTGGTAAAATGAGGACCCAGATTGTTGGGGGCAATACGCTGACTCTGTAAACCGAGGGCTGTAAAGCCCTGTGAGGCGGTATGTAAGTCTAAGTGCTATTGCTATAGCTATTTGGACAGTAAAGCGATAAGAAAGCCACCCTGCGAAGCCATTGCTAGCACAGAGAGAGAGGGGGGAGGGAGGGGGAGAGGGGGGAGAGAGAGGCGGAGAGGGAGGAGGCCCTCATTTCTGCCCCATTTCCTGCTGCAGGATCTTCAGGACTTGTATCAGGACGCAGCGGGTGACATCCTGGTGGCCCTTTGGAACCACTTCCCAGCCGAGGTCCTCACCAAGCTCTTGGAGGGCTTCCAAGGGAGGCTGATTCCATATCGCAGCATCCTCTGTGTGTTGGGGAAACTGGCAAACAAAGGTAGGGTCTCCCAGAGGCTTTTCAACCTTGTTTCTGAATGATTGAAAGAAAGTTGGCCTTGATTCAAAGAGCTTTCCTATCTTTTGGAGCAAGGGGTGCCCTAAGAAAAATTGAGACAAGCCTGAACTCAGAACCTCTCCGGGAACAACTCTGGGCCCCAAAAGCAGAGGGAGGGAAGACTTCACAAAATATAGCGAGGCCCTAATGCAGCCCAACAGAGCTTCTCATCTATTTTGTCTATTTGGAAAATGTACGTGGCCACCTACCTTACCGAGTAACTCTTGGTAGCTAACAACCAATGCTGTACACCTCCCGCAAGCAGACCCCACTATTACAAATCCCTCATAAAACAAAGAAAAGCAAAAGCACAATAACCTACCTCCCCCAATAATGTGGATACAATAATTTGAGGCATCACACAACCAACTCAGTGCACAAAAGCACACATATCAGGTTCCACTAATATCGTGGGCCTAATGCCTGGTGGAAATGCCCCCTTCTAGAAGTTAAGATGTGTTGTGGGTGTACAGATCGCTGGGGTGAGGGGGAAAGGCTGTTTGGTAGGGCAGGTACCACAACCGAGAAGGCAGGTACCACAACCGAGAAGGCACACCCCCTGGACCCCCAAAGCATGGCGTGGGAGAGACAGAAAGAGACAGGGGGCCCTGCAGGCTACTACAGGGGCTTAAAGATTATAGGAGGCACCTTAAAATGCACCTTGAAGCCTACGGGACCATCATGCAAAAGCAGTGCAATCTAGGCAAACTTTGGTGCTGCTACATTCTGCACTGACTGAAGCTTCCAAACGATTGTTATGTGCAGCCCTAAGTACAGCACGTTGCAGTAATCCAACAGGGAAACGACAGAGGCATGAATGACCATCAGCACAACATCCTAATCCAGGCATGATGGATTTGTGGAAAGACACCAGAGTGCTCATCAACACTATGTGGGGTGGGGTGGTGTTCTTCATAAAGAGTTAAGGAGGGAGGCCCATAAAGGTGTCCTATGACATCTCAGTACTATTACAACACCTGAATCCCAGTTAGAACAGGGTCCAGAAAAGCCAGTTGAAGCAAGTTCTCTGAGTTCAGAGAAGCGGGCTGCCCTGGACCACCCTTCTTGGAACTGCCCTGCCAACCTGGGCACAGCGTCAAGGAGCTCCAGCAGGGAAGCCACCCGATAGCAGGCAGGCTGGTATTTTATCAGTGATTCCATCTGACCCCTGGAGTCCAACTCCCCAGACATGGTCCCACATACAGTTATGTACACAGCAGCAACTCTGGAGGCCACAGTGGGTTCCCAGATAATCCCACCACATCCTGCTCCAAAACTGTGGCAGCTGCAACACTGAAAAAACCAGGAGCAGGACTCTTCCCACCCCCCACCCCCAATGCCCAACAAGATTTTAGCAAGGCATGCCAGGTCAGCCCTCTCATCCAAGATTAAGGCGTGCGAGAGGTGAGAATTATTACAGACTATCTTGCATTTATTTTTCTTCCCTTCAATCATATCCAATTCTCAGAGACTGCCTGCTTGCGATTTTCTTGGTGAGGGTTTTCAGAGCTGGCTTGCCAAGAGAAAGTGATTGGCCCAAGGTCTTTATGCCCAAGGCAGCACTAGAACTCACGTCTCCCAGTTCCTAGCCTTAACCGTTAGATCAGTAACAAAGACGTGGGCCACTGAAGCCCCCTGGGCCTGAGCAGAGGACGCAGGGATGTGGCTTCAGTGCCGTTTCTCTGAGAGCGGCCATTCCTGTTTCCTACCATCTCCGTCTGGGTAGAGTGATTTCCATCACCTTTCTGATACAGCTGCCTATCCCCTCCCACTCCTCATCCACCCCTCCCCCAGCCTTCACCCTCCCTTTCCCATCTCAAAGGACCCCAACACAGCCTTTTTAATGCCATGCTAGACAGAAAACAGATATAACCAATGAAACCTGCACTTGGGGGCTTCTGCCTAATATTCAGCATCTGTAACGTGGGGGACAGAGCCCCCTCCACTCCGCATTTACACCCCACCCACATTGCCCTCCAACCACCCCATTCTCAGGTATCCAGGCATCCAAGGGAAAAGAAGAACTGACCTTTTGCCCTCACCAGACCAAGTGGCAAGATCTGCCCCCACACACACACACACATTTGTCCCCTGAAAGGGGCAATTAACTCCAGTTGCACCTGCCCCCCCCCTGCGCTGCCCTGGCCTGTGGCTGTCAGCCCTGCCCTTATTCCTCACCTTCCCAGGCAGTGACCAAAGTGGGACTGGCCCAGTTCGTAACCGGCAAGAGTCTGGAGAAGGAGCCTGCCAGAATGGTCGCTGCCCACCGGATCAGAGCTTCAGTGCTCAAAGTTTCCTTGTCTTAATGATGCCGTGGAAAATCTCCTCAGGCCCGGCCGATGGTCCAGAGTGCCCCGGTCTCAGGTCCTCGCCAGTAATTCCTTCTGTCTTGTGCGCAGCTTTCACAGAGAGTGACGCCGTGAAGATTGACGTATGGGAACGAAAGCTGGTGGAGGTAAGGTGAGAGCTCTTCTACCTTGACACCTGGTCTGCGTAGAAGGTGTAGGCCTTTCAGCTGCAAGGCCGAATCTTTAAAAGCCACTCCTCAGACACATCTGCACGGAGGTGGGGGGAAAAAAGAAAAAGAAATAGCTAGAAACAGAAGGCAGGAAACGTTCCGCTGGAGAGCTTTTCCAGCAAAGCAACGGAAGTGAAATTGGAAATTTATATTTGGTTGTAAGCCAATGTAACAGGTATAACAGAATAACGGAGTTGCTTGGGCAGGAAACCCTTTAAGGAGCAGATGATCAGCATTGCGCTTCGCCCTAAATTCTCTGGCTGAACCCAAAGATAGTAAGAAAAAGAGGAAAAACCCAGCAAATGGATCTTAGGGTGTGACCTGGTTCCCACAGGGTCAGGATGCCTCTTGGCGCTTCCCTCCCTTCCTCTGGAGTAAAAAGTCCTAGTCCAGCCTCGTTCCAGTGGCAATGCTGAAAGCAGCTCCCTCGCGGCTATTGCTGCTGGTCCTATTTTGTCCACTCAGACCCATATCCTGAAGGCCCTGGAGACCCCGGCAGGGTCTCCAGGGCCTTCTGGAGCGTCAGGAGGGGTGGAGCTGATCCAACTTCAGGGGGAAGGATGTTCCGTAAGGGGGCGGGGGGGGCATGGCAGAGAAGGCACGTGCCACATCTTGGTGCTCTCTTCATAAAATGAGCCCCCTCTTTCAAAGCTCCTCCACTTGCACAAGCATTTATCCCAGTGACCGGTGTTGGTCAGATGCTTGCTTCCCGCTTTAGCTTCTTGTGGTCAACTAACATCGTGTTAGGTACTTACGAAACCTATGAAAGGCATGAGGAGGGAAGGCAGGAAAATAGCTTGGAGCAGTGGAGGGGGGGGAGGAGGCTAGATTGTAACAAAACGTGCTTTGGCAATAGTGCATCAAAGCAAAGGAAAAAACATTATTTTATTGTATCACTCCGTCCCACTCTGTAGCCTTAGCAGGTCAGGCAACTGCAGTGCCTTGGAGGAGGAGGAGGAGGAGGAGGAGGAGGAGGAGGAAAAGTGCAATGAGAAAGGGGGCCTTGGGTGCCGGCTTCCAGGAAGTGTCTCTGCCTCTCTGGAAATGCTGCCCTCTTTCTCTTCGGCTGCTGAGCTGAATGTCCCTCCCTCCGCTTCTTCCATGTCCCGCCGACAGTTCGCAGAGCGACTTTTAATTGACGTCACCGACAAAGTTTGCTTTGAGGAGCTCAATCAAGCACTGAGGAAAGTGGACCAGAAATGCAGCACCCAAAGCCCTGAGCGGGTGAGCGGGGAGATCTCTTTGTCTTCTGTCCTAAAACCACAGAACGGGGGTCCGGGGGTGCTTTCGGTCACCTAGCCAGCCTCTTGCAGCCCCCAAGAGGGACCGTGCAACTTCTTTGTCCAGGGAAGAGGACTTGAACCGCCTCCGACTATTCTCTGGTGGAGGGCTTCTGTTCAGCAGTTCTTTCTCATGACCCACCAAAACTGGCTTCTTTGCCATTTAAACCCATTGTTTCTTGCCCTGACTGCTCCACTCGGTCCTTGAATTCATGCTCCCCAGGATGGTGTTTCTTTTTCTTGCAGCTGCTGGACCCTGTTGGCTCACGTTCCCCTAATGATCCACCAAGGCAGCCAGATCCTTTTCTGGTGCTCTTTATGGTCCTTTTGTCAACCTGCAGTCAACCTCTTGGCCTGATGAGCTCAGAGGGCCCGGGAGCAGTTAAACTGGACTGGGCTGTGTCTCCCATCAAATCATCCCATGCCATCCCATGCCCGTCACCACCCCAATGTACTGACCCACCCAGAGCTCCCAGAAGTATGGATCTGCCCCAATTCCAGCCTCTTGGCTCCCTTGAGGAGGGTCCCCTCCTTTTCCTATCGCTCAGCCACCCTCCTGCCAACCCAGGGCTAGAGGCCGGCCTCTGTACCGGCTTGGCTCTCTCTACCCCTCATGGGAGCCCTCAGAGCGACTTCACCGCCCTCTTCTTCAAATCTCCGCTCTTATATTAAGCTGGAAGTCCGTCAGCAGGTAAGAAAGGATGCTTCTTTGGCAGGAGCCAGAATGAGATCAGGAGGAAGAAGTCATAGCAAACCAGCCTGATATTGCTGATATTATTTGACCAGGGAAAGTTGGCAGAGATTGTGTAGGTTGACGTGATAAGGACTTCCATGGGGTTCTAGCAGAGAAAGTGTCAAAATGTGGGCTTAGCTATGCTGCCATTATCTGAATGTAAGTCTGGTTGAACTAACATCTCCAAGCCACAAACTGAAGGACTGGCTCAAGTGCTACATCACTCAACTGTGTTCCTCATCCCTGGGATAAAAGATTCCCAGGGGAGGTTAGAAAATACAATTCCCTAACCATATACGGCACAGCCACAAGCGGGCAGGAAAGAGCAATGCGATGGGGCTATGCAAAAGAAAAGGGGGAAAGTGCCAAGAACAACGGTGTGTGTGTGGGGGGGGGGTTGTCAAGGGAAATCCTCCTCTGCCTTGGTCCTCTGAGAGCCCCTGGAACCTATTGGGCACAGGAGCAATAGCTTGTGTGGAATAGCTGGAGGTGTTGAAGTAGGAGCCCTTATTATTTCACAGAAAAATGAAGATGACAGCACAGACAGAATTTGCAATAATATTGGGGGAGGGGTGTGCGCACACACACACACACACAGAGAGTGAAGTTTGTTCCAGCTTTCCCCGTGGAGCTGGAGAGCTACAGCTATTTCTTCCTTATGCAGATCTTCCTGTATCAGTACTGCGGAGCCATCCTGCGTGCCTCAGATGACCCTCAGCTAATCCAGGTCCAGCTCTTCACCCTCCTGGCCATGTGCCAGCGAGGAGCCCCCGAGGCAAAGGTGAGAGGGCGGCTACCTGATGTGTAGGCAAATTGCCACCCTCGGTCTCCTTCTGCCTCTAGCTGGAGAGAAGCAAAACAGCTCAGCAGGTCCTGGCAGAAGGGACTCTGGAGGAGAAAGCCGAGGCTGAGGAGGGAGGCGGTGCAGGGGGGGCTCCCTCGGGGGGGGGCAGGAGCTTCCCAGCAAGACCGCGCTGCTAGGATAGATGGCCGTCTTTTTAAAATTTCCATGCATTTCAGAGTTGGTGAAGAATTTCAAAGTTGCAGATAGACGCAGATAATTCCAGAAGTAGAGGAAAAAGGGGTAGTACTGTACTTGCTCCTCTTCCATACCCCTTTTAACCTCAATCTGTCTATTTAAGCAGACATTCTTAAAATTAATTTCTGAGTCCATTGTTCAAAAATATCCTACAGTAAAGTCAGATTATTTTTTAAAGAATTCAAAACAAAAGCATTTTCCCACAGGAAGGCTTCTTTGTAATAAATTCCAAAGTATTATTTCAAATTTATCTGGATCCTTAGTCCATTTGTAACTTTCTAAAATCAAAGTCACTGTTTGCTGTTTACTCCAGACAAAAAAGTCCTTAGATTTGTATTTAAATTTATTTCACTGATGTTATATGCTCCTGGCCTCTTTCCTTCACAACCAGAGGCAAAGTCTCCTGACCAATAACCAGCCAAGACACAGTGAGGGCCTCTTGTTTCGTTTATTGCAATAAGCGGGGAGAGAAGCCATCAAGTCTTGGTTTTCTTCACAGATGAAATCAAATCAAATCAACATCTTTATGCATTCCGGTCGCCCATCCCTCCTCATTCCCCATCGTCTGAGGTACTATGAGGTTACATTCTCTCCCACCACCTTCTACATATTTCTGCTACCCTCCCCAAACATACTAAATCATACATTACCTGTGCATTTAAATGAGTAGACAATATATGCAAGGTGTGTCAGATAATATTAAATAGTCTATTGAGCATGCTCTTTTAACTTGTTTTCAAGTTCTTAGTTATTTTATGGATTTTTAGAACAATAGGTTATTTTCCATTATTCAGTTAGTTTTAGTTTTCCTGTTATTCAGTTAGTTTTGTTTTACCTTTAAGCTAGCTATTTCCTCTTACAGCTAATTCCTCTTACAATTAATTCCTCTTACAATTTTAAATTTTGAAGACCTTTCATTTATTCCTATCACTGAAAATTGGCAGTCCTCTCTGTCCAGCATGTGGACTTTGCTGTCTTCTACAAAGGTGGCCTTTGTCTTTTAAATGGGCTGCTGGATGGGTTTGTCCTCCTATGTTGTGCCTGCGTTTATGAAGTGGTTGTTTTGTTTCCCCAATGTATAGATCTGCACATGGCTCACTGCATTGTACTGCATATACCACGTTGCTCAGTTTGTGTCTGGTGTTTGATCCTTGGGGTGGACAAGCTTCTGCCCTAGTGTATTCTTGGGTCTGAAGTGTGCATGTATATTGTGTTGGCCGAAGATCCTCATGAACTTTTCTGATATTCCTGCAATGTATGGAATGACTATGTTGCTTTGTTTATTGTTCTCTTCTTTGCCTATTATGGAGGAGCTCCTGCTGGGTCTTTTGAGGGATTTGATGAAGGCCCACTTGGGATAGCCACAAGTTCTGAGGGCCTCCTTGACGTGTTCTTTTTCTTTCCCATGTTTGCTGGTAGGCAGGCCTTCAGCTCGGTGGTGTAGGGGTCTGGTAACTCCCATTTTGTGCTCCAGTGGGTGGTGGGAATCAAAATGTAAATATTAATCTACTGTATATGGGGGGGTGTTTTCTGTGAACTTCAATGTTAAGGCTTCTGTCTTCCTTAATGTGTACTGCACAGCCCAGGAAGGCTAGACTATTTTCCTTAACATCTTCCGGTGTGAATTTGACATATCTGTCCACAGAGTTGATGTTTGGTGAATGCTTCCAATTCCTGTGTTTTCATCTTGACCCAACTATCTCGTCCACATTACCCGTACCCGTGAGTGGGTGGAGTTCCTGAGAAGGAGTTCAGGGCTCTGGTTTCTACCTCTTCCATGTAGACATGGGACACAGGTGAGCGCATGGTGCAACCGTGTTTTTGTCTGTAGAAACCTTCATTGTATTTAAAATAGGTAATGGTCAGGCATAGGTCCAGCATCGTCTGGACTGAGGTGGGTTGTGTCACCTGAGGTCACCTGTCTTGTAGCAGTCGTTTCTTCACTACTGTGACATTTTCAGTTGTTGGAATGCAGGTGAAGAGGGAAGTCACATCACAGGAAGCCGTGGTCTCATCCGGGTCCAGTTTTAGTTTCCAATCCTTGCTGGCGAAGTCCTGTGAATCGTTGATGTGATGGGTGTTGCCCACTAGAGGAGCTAATAAGGCGGTTAGATGTTTTGCAATGTTGTAGGAGGTGACAGAGCTGCTGCTGCTCATCACTGGTCTGAGTGGAGTTTCCTCTTTGTGGATTTTGGGGAATCCATATATGCACGGCGTGGCTTCCCCGGGGTAAAGAGTGTAGTATCGTAGCTTGTCGATGGCATTGTTGTTGCAAGAAATCAATGACCTTTTTCTTGTAGCTGCTGGTGGTGGGATCTCTCTTCGGAGCCTGGCACGTGGCAGAAGAGTGTTCACCGTGGCCTTGTGGTCATCTGTGTTCCGGATGGTTGTGCGTCTTCCTTTACCAGCTGGCAGGATGATGATGTTTGGGTTTCTTCAGTTCAATTCAATTTCTTTCCTGAATTGTAAGTTGGGAGGGGGTGTTTTGACACCATCCTTAATTGTTCCGCCTCTGGTTCTGCCGATTTATTGTTCCCAATGGCTGGCTCTGCAACTGTGAGGAGATCTACAATTGGTAGCTGTTCTGGTGTTGCTGCAAAATTCAGTCCTTTGGCTAAAACAATATTTTCTGTTTGGGTATTTCTCACCCACTGGTCAGTTTTCTGAGACATGTCATTGTCCATCTGGGTTGGTTCTTCTGTTTTGTGTGTTTTTTTTTGTCTAAGCTGTAGGGTAGAAAATTTGCCTTTTTGTCTTTCTTTGCTCTTGTTGTGTTGTGCTAGTTGTGCCTTCTTTGTAAATTCTGTGACCTGTTCTAACACTTCTGTTGGTAGAAGTGATTTCAGTTCTTGGATTTTGCGTTCTGGTCTCTCTTTCAAAACCTCAATTGTAAAATTAGTCTGTCTTATTCTTTCACTGAGAAGTTGGAGCTGTGCTTTCTGCAGGATGTTTTCTGCCCTGTGTCCCTTCACCGTTGAACACAGGTGCAGGTTGTTGGGAATGAGTCTGCGTTGTCTGCATCTCAAACTGAAGCGCAAATGGTTCCTATATTCTGCAATTTTCCTGAAAATTCGTTCATACTCCCACACCATTCGAAGGGTGTTTATCCCAAAGGGCATCACTAAATGTCTGTGGAGATTCTCAGTCTTTCAGGTCGTGGTTGTCCCAAAGATGCTTTTTCTTTGAGGATGTTTCGCTTCTCATCCAAGAAGTTTCTTCCGCTCTGTCTGGATGGTGAGGAATGAAAGGATTTATATTCTTTGCATTCCCCACCATCCAGTCAGAACTGAAGAAGCTTCTTGGATGAGAAGCGAAACGTCTTCAAAGAAAAACAAGGAAGTCCAGTTGCCTCCTGAAAAAGCACCTTTGGGACAACCAGGACTGGATGGCTGAGGATCTCCAGAGACATGTAGATTGGAAAGACTGTTGGATTGTTTAAAATAATAGAATCTACATAACCATTATTCTCAGCCCCCCCTCTCCTTCTCTTTCTCTCTTTGTCTTGTGTCTCTTGAAACAGTATTCATTTCCTATCTCACAAACTCATAGGTATTTTCACACCATCCTTCCTTGTTTATCTGGTCATTTTTAGCTTGAAATATTTTTTAATTTGATTTGATTTGATTGATTTATAAGCTACCTAATCATAAACTGTTCAAGACTATGTAAGTTTGATGTCATTAAAAAGAATGGAACCAATAAAACATATCCCTCCAGGGAAATATAAAAAGAATTTTTAAATCCTATTACTTGTGCGAGTTCACAAATTATGCCAGCCCAGGGCCTAATGGAAGACTCAGTTTGTAAAGGTTTAAAAAAAACAAAACAGTAAATAAATGTTTGGTTGGATGATGTTTATGTTTATGTTTATTTAGATTTGTATACCGCCCTATCTCCCTTACGGGACTCAGGGCGGTGAACAGGCGATAATAAAAATCACAATAAATATATATTCTAAAATCAAATTAAATAAATAAAGGCCTGCTCTAAAATACACCATATAAAAACCTATACTAAAACCTAATTAAGACTGCGCCAGGCCGGCCGCACGAAATAGATGGGTTTTCAGGGCTCGGCGAAAAAGGCGCAGGTCCGCAGTTGTACGTAGGTCGGGGGGTAGATCATTCCAGAGGGCAGGAGCTGCCACAGAGAAGGCTCTCCCCCTGGGGGTCGCCAGCCGGCATTGACTGGCCGACGGCACCCTAAGGAGGCCCTCTCTGTGGGAGCGGACTGGTCGAAGGGAGGTGTTTGGTAGGAGGCGGTCTTGTAATGGATGATGCCCAGCTACTATCTTTTTATTTTTATATTGTGTATTTTATGTGTTGTATTTGTTTTATTGTAAGCTTCCTGGAATCATGAAAGTGAATTAAGCAGCTAACTAACTAAATAAGCAAATAAATAAATAAAAGTTTTCCTAAAAAAATGTAGGGCCATGCAGAGCTGGGGAGAGGGGAACTTCCAGTCCTACCAAACAAGATATTTTCTTAAGAATAATTATTTCCTGGGAGACTGTGCAAAAAAAACAAAAGTGATTTTTTACATGCTTCCATGGGTAATTCATTAGAAACTAGCAGTTTTGGAGGTGTTCCAGTGCATGGTATAATCAGACAACTTAGGACACTGTGGCGCTATCTGCTAACGACTGCGAGGGGCTCACGAGTTCGTTGCCCTATCCTGGCTTGGGACAGGCCCCAGGATCTCACCTCGGACGCTGCTTGCTTCCAGTGGAATTGATAAACTGGAAGCAGAGCAGCACCTCCCTGCCTGCCCTGTCGCTCAGGAGACGCTCAGGAGACATCCCACGGGCCTTTCCCTGCCTGAAGCCTTCCCAGAGGAGCAGGGCGCCTGCTTAGTTCTTCCTAACTGCCGCTTCCCCCACCCCTTTCCTCCTCCTCCTCTGTCATAGGGCATCTCTGCTGCTTGTGGCCTGGCTGCCTCTCGCCACATGGATGAAGTTTTTAAGGCACTGGACAGTTTCGGCAGGAATCTTTCCACCACAGAGACCTTTGTGTCCAAAACTGGCCAGGTAATGTTAGAGAGCATCGTCCATCCTCAAAACACCACTAATCCCCTTTTTCGTTAAAGCTTCACAGCGCTTGTTGGGGGGATATAAATGTGGGTACAGAAGCCCTGTTTTCGTAAGATGAGCTCGTTCCTGGGGCGCTCAGGCTTCTGCCCTCCCTGCACCTCCCGGGGCCCGTCCTCGGTTCCCTCTGTGGGGCTCGTGCCGTCCCTCTGGGCACAGAGCCGCCAGGGCAGCTACCGCCCTCGACAAGGAGGGTGGGGGCTCCTTGCCCTCCCAGGGATGCTGATGGACGTCTGGGCCTTCTTCCCCACAGCTCTGCCAACGGAACACGCTTCTGCTCTGCTATGGCCGAGTGGCGCTGGGCATCAAGGAGGAGGTCCTCCCGCGAGTGGAGCTCATCGTCACCAGGCTCATCGACTGCTTCCTGATTGACCCCTCGGTACTGGGCACACGTTCGGGCTTTGAGCCAGGGAACCGCTTCGGTCGGCAAACCTTCCTCCTAACCCAAAAGGCGATGGGGAAAGAGAGCCTCGCCGGGGGGTGGGGGGGACCCGGCCCAGCTCAGCCGGGGCAAGCAAGAGGTTCTTGAGCTGGGCGGGGCTGTGATGGTGCACCTCGGGGCCGTTTGGTGGCCAGGACAGTGGTTCCTAGGCTTTGGCTTTGTCTGTTTTCTTATTCTGGGTAAAGTTTCCTGTTTATAACGGCTGACATTTCAATCTGCTGCACCAGAAGCCTCCCGTTCTGGTGTGCCTACGGGAGGAAAAAGTCCATTTGCTATCCCCACTTTCGGGGGGGGGGGGGCAGAACAGTGAAGTAAAGTGGGGAAAACAGGCCTAAAAGAGCAGTGCACACACCTAGCACCTCTTCCTCCTCCTCCTCCTCTTCCTCCTTCCTCCGCCTCCTCCCTCTTGCCAGCCCGATGACCCAGCCATGCAGAGTTGGGGGGTGGGCAACTCCTCCAACACAGTCACCTCCTCAGAGCCACAAGGTTCCTCTGCGCAGGAAGAGGAAAATACCAACACTTTTTGTGCAATGTGGGTCGGCCTTCCAGGGTCCCCCAGCCAGCAGGACCATTTCTGGGAAGTCACTCGCGCTTCTGAAGGTGCCAAGTTGGAAAATTCTGCCTTGGCTGAGTTTCTCTGTGCGCCTGCTGCGATTCCCTGATCAGGCTTTTCCACAATGACGCCTGAGCCATTTTCTGCTCTCGGCTTTAGGACCTGAATCTGAAGAAGAGCTTCCTGATTGCTGTGCTCATGCTCCTCGAAGCCATTGCGGCCACGGGGAAAGCCGGGGTGATACGGCTGCACCCGAAAGCACGCCTCGTGGAGTGCCTAATAGTAAGTAGGCTGCCTTGACTTCGTGCTGAGAAATCCTGGGACTTGCCCTGGTTAGAATGCAGGATTGCAGGCCGGCTTTGCCCACAGCCTGGAGTTCGATCCTGATGGGGCTCAAGGTTGACCAAGCCTTCCATCCTTCCGAGGTTGGTAAAATGGAGACCCAGATTGTTGGGGGCAGAATACAGAACATTGTAAAGCACCATGGGTTGGTATATAAGTTTAAGTGCCATTGCTATTATCCAATACACATCCAGCGTGGAGTGGGCTGGCAAAACTTCTGCAGGCACACAGTAGAGACTACACAACCCATGTCCTGCTGGGTCATCATTTCAGAACTATTTCTCTACCAAATTCCTCAATGCTTTCAATAATGACAGAGCTTCTAATGTAATAGAAAAGCTTTTAAAAATGCGGGAAGGTATTCAAAGATGCATCTATCTTGAAAGTAATCCATGTTGAACTGCATAGCACAAACATCAGGAGTTGGCAACATGAATGCATGTATGCAGTCGGAGGCAACCTAGAACCAAAGCAGAGTGTCAGATTGCAAACTGGGACACACACACACACCCCGTATGTTTTCTCCTGGAGAGGAAATGCATACTGATGACAGGTGTGTGGCCGGATGGGAGACGGCGAAGAAGAGCACCTCCCACCTGGTGAAGACCTTGGCCCTTCCATAATGCAAAGTGGTGGTTCTTCAGAGCAGTTCAGTTTCCAGTGAGGCCACGTCCCCTGCTTGTCTCCAGGTCCCTGGAGTCCACCCAGGTGAGTGGGCCTCTCCGCCTGACCCTCACTCTCTCCTCCTGTCTCTCCCACGACTGGCAGGTGCTGATAGAGAGGGAACCCATCCACCTCCTGGGCAGCACGGTGCGTCAAGACGCGATGTATATCGCTAAAGAACTCAGGTAGCGAAGCAGGGGGCTCACCTCCCATGGGGTGGGACGGTGGGGAATGACTTCGGCCATTCTGTACATTCAAGAGCGCCCTGCATAACAACGTGACGGCTTCTTTTGAGCAGACTAGATGGCACCTCACCTAGGAGGTCAAAACCGGGGGTGGGGGGAGGAGAGGAGCAACATTTTTGTGTTCTTTATCCTGAATTGCTCCAGAATTGGCAACAATGGACAAGCTGTCTCAAAGGTGCTTTTTCAAGACAACCACAGCCTTGATGGCTGAGCATCTCCATAGACAATGGACAAGCTGGCAATAAGCCAAAGAAAAACAGTAAAATTATAAATTGATCCATTTATTTCATAATCATGGAAGTATAAGACATGAATTAAATGGAGTAAATGCAGTGCAAGATTGATGACCTCCCAATAAATGGTAAATCAGCCATGAATTGAGGAGGAGGGGGGGGGCTCTCCTGTCTACTGTGCCTTCTAAATGAACCCTTGTGCAGTTTGAAGTGTTGGCGGGGGTGGTGGTGGTGGTCCAAAGTGCTTCAGATTATTTTCCACTGATAGGCCTGGGAAAGTGGGGGCAGTAGACAGAACATGACCAGGGACGTGACTGAAATAAGGCAGAGGAGAATTAGTGTTGGATCCGGGCGAGAGGCAGCTCTTTCTCCTTGTCCTGCCTTTAGACTTTTGGGAGGGGAGCCCTTCCTGGTGAGTAGCCCTTGCTGGGGGGCTTGATGCATTCTCAAAACATGCTGAGGATAAAAGGGTAGAATCCCACCCTTGAAGTTCATCTGTGAAGGCTTCCGGGTTTCCAGAGTGAAGAGTGTGGCTCCTTTACAGACTCAGGATTCAAACATATTTGTCTTTGTGTTCATTTTGAAGTTGAAAGCTATGCCGTAATGATCCATTGGGCAAAGTCCGGTGTTTCATCATTTCTCATGGCAGCTAAATCTCAGGTGTTTTCTGTTCCATCAGCCACCTGAAGCCTCTTCTTGAGCCAGAGAAGAAATCCAGCCTCCTCCACGCCTCTTTCAAAAGTGTCTTTTGCTTGGCCCCAATGGAGATCCTGGAAGGACAGTCTTGCATAGACGAGAAGACGTTGGATACCAAGGTGAATCCTTTGACTGCCTTATCCAAGCCTCCTTATTTCCCAGAGTGGGTTTTTATTTCTGGATGACAGTTATCACAGAAGTTATGTCTCTGCTTTGGTAATCTGGCCTAACAAGATGCAGGTCTATGCATAAGCATCCAAATTTCTTTTCCAACTTTACATAGAAGTATTTCATAAAGCACAGTGGAGCAGGAAAAAGGGGGAAGACATGGTTATGTTATGGAGATGCCTTTGGCTAAGTACTGTAGGGGAGGGGGGTGGCAACTGGGGGGTGGGTGGAAGGATCCGTGCCCTCTGTCTTTCCCCAGAGACTCATGGAGGCAGCCCATGAAGTCGACTTGGGTGCTGGGTGCTGTTTGGCCCCAGTCTGAACACCCCAGTGCCCGGTTCATTTCCTGCATCTAGGGAGCAATCTCACTCACAAAAAAAGTCCTGGTCTCTGCTGAATAAATGAATTGACCTGACAGGGGTGAAGGAGGGGTGAAAGCAAAGGTTCGTTCACGTGTAGGAAAAAGGGGGCTGCAGCTGGCAGCCGTTCTGCCCCAGGGAGCTCTCCAGGGCGCGGGAGGATTCCTTGGGTTGTATCCAGGCGCACGCTTTGCCTTGCTTGCCTGCCCGGGGCGGCTCCCCCTCCCGTGGTGGCCTTAGCCTCACAGGCCCGCTTGTGCCTCAGGCCTTCTACCAGCAGACCGTCGGCTGCTTCGAGGAGATGCTGCAGGCTCTGCTCCTGGAGAACCCGCAGCCCAGCGAACTCAAGCACATGATGGAGGTAGGCAGAGAGAGAGAGAGAGAGAGAGAAGCTGGTGCCTGAAGGGTGACCCTCTGGGAGGGGTCAGGACCCCTTCGGAGCATCCCTGGCGTAAGAGTGGGGAGCTTTCTTTGGGAGTCATTTGGTCTGTGTCAGCCTGGATGTGTATTTTTAGACACTATTGTTTTCATCTCTGATAGTCATTTTAGTGGGATGGGCAGCTGCGCAAACTGATGCCAGTCAATCCATCTGCCAGTCTCACAGGCACTGGGCACGACTGCTGCAGGCAGAGAGTTATGGGTCCCTTTTTAAGCTGTCTAGACTATGGGCTGCTGCTGCCTCTGTCCCTGCTGGCACTGCTGCCCCCACCCGATGATCCAAATGACTCCTGAGGTCTTTGCAAAGAGGCATTTCTTTGGGTTTTCTGACCAATAGCAGCTCCGGAGAAAACTGGATTGGGCCTACAAAATCTGTGAGATCAGATTTACCTCTGGTCTTCTTTGGGCCTTCTGAGGAAATCCTCCCTCTTGTATCAGCAATTTACTGTCAGAAAGGAGGTTCGGGCATTTCCCTCGAGTCCAAAGAGCAGGTGTCAAGCACCTGGCCAGGTGTGGAGGCAGAGACAGGCACCCCAGGGCAGTCCAGTGTCCACTCTGAGTGGATGCCACTGGCAAGGGCTTGGGAAGGAGGGAAGGAGTCCCTGCCCTTTGCAGAACCCCTTTCAGATTCCAGTCGAAGTGCTTAATACCCTTAACTTTTTAATTAGTACCTCAGGATTTCTGCAATGTTTGAAAGAACTGGCATTTGACCACACCTTGTTTGCAGAAATCCACAGGGAAGTGAAATGCTATTGGTGACATTCTTCATACCTGCATAGGAACAGCCTCATTGAGATATATAAGCCCCAGAGTCCTTGGAGGGACCCGGGGTATTTGGGGCACTCGTAACCTTACCAGTTCTGTGGAGTCAAGGCGCAACCTGGGCCAGCTCCAGGCACGCTGGGCCTGAGGCACCGCCATACTCTGGCACCTTTGGGCAATTTCAGAAAAGGCACCCTCTTGCTTCCTTCCTTCCTTTCCCCCCCCCCCCTCAGGTTTTTGAGCTTTACGCTTAAGGTTTTCAGCCCAGGACAGTTTTTTTCCCTTGGATATATTCACCTTATTTACACCGCAAAATTACATTTAACTCCCAAGTGGACAGACCATTGCTACTCCCCCCCCCTTTTTTTTGTTATTTATTTATTAAATTTATTTGCCGCCCATCTCATTTCGAAGCAACTCTGGGCAGTTTACAGCATTAAAACCATTAAGATCATAAACGTTAAATATTTATAAAACAATAAAAATGGGAATGGTTTTATGTTTTTGGGGAAGTTTTTTTTCAATTTTGCCATCCCCCCCCAGAATGTGTTCCTCTGAGCCAGGGCCCGCCTTTCCTTGAGCTGGCCCTGCAGGCTTCACATTAGCAGCCTTGTTTTCCTGCCTGCCTTTCCTTTGACAGCTTATAGAACCATGGATGGTGTCAAAGTTAGATCATGTGCGCGAAAGAGCCGTGGAGACAGCAATGAAGCTCTTGAAGTTTGTAGCTGATCGCTTCCACCTTGACGTGAGTATCCGTAATCTGAGCCGCTCACCTTCCCCTCCTTGAGAGACTGGGGGTTTTCCTTCGTATGGTACAGAACACAGACACAAGGATTGTGTTTGCTTTTCCACAAAAACACTACAAACTTAAATAGGTGGGCATCTTCCAGACCCTCTCCCTTTAATGTTACCCCTTGACGGGACTTTCTGCCCCAGCTCCCACCATGAGATCCACAGGACCCCTGTTTCTTTAGCCTTCTAGACTAGGGAGACTAGGGTGCTTTCAGTTTTAGACAGGCATTTGTGGATTTTTGAGAGCCCCTTAGAATTATGATATCATAGGCGGCCATATAAAATAAATGCGATGGCCATTCGGGCACAGCCTCTGATAAGCAGGGGACGCTCCTTGAAAGAGCAGCAGGGCCCCCGTGTTGAGAGAGAAGGCAGATCAGCTGCCGTGCCAGTCTGGACCCGTTTCCCTCCCACCCACTGGGGCCTTGGGCAAGGTGAGTTTATACTTCCTGCCTATGTTAA
Organism: Protobothrops mucrosquamatus; assembly: GCF_001527695.2. Lineage (NCBI taxonomy): Eukaryota > Metazoa > Chordata > Lepidosauria > Squamata > Viperidae > Protobothrops > Protobothrops mucrosquamatus. The sequence goes on from NW_015387552.1 coordinate 26,923, forward strand.
ATGAGGACTGGCACCTCTGTGAAGCAGACCGACTGTGTGCCGCACGGCCAAGCCAGGTATCTGGGGAAGAACTTCACGAGAGGAGCTGTGCGCAGGCTCAGTTCATTGCCCAGTTTCTTGGGGCCTGAAGGCATCCCATCAGCTGCCTTTGTGAGGAAACAAAATATGATCACAGGTGGCGATTTCCCATGTGCTGCAGCCAAGCAGGGATGGAGCTGGGTAGAGACCTGCCCAAAGATGTGCCCCAGCAGCATCTTTGGATCCACACGAAAAACCTGGTGCCTGCCTTGCTTCACGTGTGTGGACTGAGCTTTTTGCATTCTGTGCTGCGTGGAACACATCACACAACAATCTTCTTGTTGCTGGAACGTCTTGTTGCCCTTTCAGCACTGCCGCCCAGTTGTGCCCCTGCTGGAATGTTTGCCAGGTTGTGCCACCGAGAAGGGGAAGTGCCTGGCCCTTCCCCTCCAAGCCTGCCTGTGGGCGTGGCGTTTTAACCTTTCTCCTGCCCACCCAACAGCCCAGAAGTCTTGTTTGAAGACTTTTGGTATGGTCCACGGTGGGTGTGTGGGACGCAGCTTCAGAAGGTTCTGGGTTTGTTCTGACGAAGAGCAAGAATCGGCCTCGCACACAAGTTAGCTAAGAAACATCTGCAAACCCCTTCAGTAAATTAGTCCCACTTCTCCCTATTGTTTCCTTAGCTCTCTCGGGAATTTAGCAAGCTGGCCCACCTGACGGCCCTTTTGATTGGTCTGTGCAATGACCGGGTGCCGTGCATTAGTTCTTTTGCCGTGCAAGGAGTCAGCTGTCTCTATGAGATCTTACTGCACCGTAAAGGTGAGGTCTATAATATTAGCCATCGACCCACTGGCTTCTCCACTGCTGCTGCTGCTGCTGCTCAGAGGGTCCGTGGGGCAGATTCCACAGCTGATCTTTTGGGGTTCTGGGAGGAAACAGCCCGCTCAGGGAGCACCAAGGACCCCACAGGCCAGTCCTGAATGACATGCGTGATAACAATGAGAACTGCTCTCTTCTGTTCCAGGTCTGAGCACAAGCAAGCAGAAGAAGCGGAAGTGGACGATGAAGAGGAGCGTGAAATTCCAGGAAGAGGACAGCCCTGCTGGTCGAGCACCGGGCGGCAGTTGGCAGATAGCGATGGTACCCTGGTTCTTTCCAATGGGTGCAAAGTGCTCACTCCAAGCCCCAAATGGTGTACAACTAGTCCCTGACTTAACGACTGCACTTGGGACCAGAATTTCCACCCATTGCAGTCATAATTCCAGTCAGGCCCGATTTTATGTCAATTTGTACAGCAGTCATAAGTGAATCACCATGTTCATTAAGCAAAACCAACTTCCCCAATGGGCATTCTTTTGCTGGAAATAGGCAGAAATGGCCCCAAATTGCAACTGCGTGACTGCAGGATGCTGCAACCAGTTGTAAAAGCCATTCCATCTTGTCAGGGCTGGCTTTAGCCATCCCAAGTCTCACCTGGCCTGCAGGCTGTTCCCCATCCTCTCCCGCCTGGCCGCCTGAATCTCCCACAGAAGAAACTCTGAAGTAAGGAAGGAGGGAAAGGAAAGGAAAGGAAAGGAAAGGAAAGGAAAGGGAAGGGAGGAAGGAAGGAAGGAAGGAAGGAAGGAAGGAAGGAAGGAAGGAAGGAAGGAAGGGCTCAGCACTGCTTGGGAGCTCTCTGGCCCTGTCCTTTTGGGGAAAGGGAGGCGATGGACAACTGCCAAACTTTGTGCTCCTCTTTGCAGCATTGCGGTGACCAGCTCTTCTCCGTTCAGCTGACCAACCTCTTGCTCTCCGTTCTGGACTACTTGAGAGGGTCCGGTCCAGAAGTACTGGTGGCAGCAGAAGAGGTCCTCAGTGCAGTTCTGCAGAGCCATGCCATGAAGGTGGAAAGGGTGAGGGGTTTCCTCCAGAAAGAAGCTCACCTGGAAATGTCCCTTTTTTCCTGCCCTGTAAAGGGGCATCAGGGGTGGAGAGAGACTGGACTGACCCAATTCGCTCTCCGAGTTCCCATGGCTGAGGCCTCCTTATGCCGCTCCCTCGCCTCTCCCCTGCCCTGGCTCTCCAGGGCCACTGGTGGCACATTTCAAGGGGTCAGACGGGCAGAGCAGCCGTGGCAGCAAACAGCCTTTGGGTGCCAAACGAGGCACCTGCTAACCTGCAGCATAATCTCCTGGGTGACCCTGACAGAACAGCCCTTTTGCCGCTGGTGAAGAAGCAGGCAGGCGAATCGCCCACGCTCTGTGTCTGGAACCCGGGGCCTCTAGGCTGTGACCTAAGCAGCTGCATTCAGGGAGAGCCTGGAAGAAAATGGGACGCAAACACCAGTTTACCCTGGAAAGACGGGTGGCGGAAGGAAGAAACCTGGGAGGCTCCCTGGACCTTCTTGGGTGCCAGAGGGAGGGAGGGAAAGAGAAGCCCTGCCAACCTTTCAAGGGTTTGCCTACCAGCCCCTGTCTCAGTGAAGGGGAGGCTGGTGTTGTCTGCGGGTCGCTCCTTCCTCAGCTGGCCTGCCTGGAGAAGCTGAAGCAGCCTTGACTGGGTCTGGTTCTGGGTCCTGTTTATCATCTTCATGGCACTCGTTTTTATCCTCTGTGCGCATGTGGCAAATGCCCCGGCACCGTCCGAAGTAGGGCAGGACCCAAAGGTTGCAGGACTGACCCCGAAGGGTCCCGGCGAGGCTGTGTCCCCTGCAGCGTGAAAGGATGCCCATCCTCAACTAATCCTGCCATGGAAAGAGGGCAGGGATGGCTTAGGTAGCCTCCCCCAAGCCCGGGGAAGCCGAGTGTCGCGGCTCAGCCTTTCTTCTTCCATGGCTGCAGGTCAGCGATGTGGTTGCAGGCGTCTACACGTGCTTGCAGCCGGGCCGTGCTTCCTGCTGGACCCGGAAGGTGGTGCTGAGGGCTCTAACCTTGATGATCCCATGTCGCCTGGAGGAAGTCGTAGAGAGCTGCCTATCCTATTCCATACCCCTCAACAGGTAGGCCCCCGCAGGCTCCATCTCCCCCTCTGAGACCCCTCCCCATTTGCAACGTTCACGCTCATGTTGCTGATTTCCCAGACAGGCCAATGAGCTCTGGGCAGCCATGGCTTCCAGCCCCAAGGTGGCTGTACAAATCCTGCACCTCTTACTGAAGAATCTGCAGGTGAAGGACCCTCCTGGGGGCCGAGAAGACGGCAGCGGCAGCAGCAGCGCAACCACCTCGCTGGCGGTAGGTGACACCCCTCCTGGGCCGCCCATCCTCCTGGTCCCTCTCCTGAGCCACCTGGCCTGGCCTGGCCTGCTGGAGGCTTCTCTTCCTGATTAGAACAAAATGTATATATCTCTCAAAGGCATTCCTTGTCTCATGGGGGAAAGGCAACAATTATGCTTTCATTATATTTTTTAATTACTGTCTTACATTTTACCATTGCCCTCTGTTCTGAACCCTGCCTAGACTCCCATCTCAGTTGAGGCAGTAACTAAATCTCACCCTTAACATGCAATAAACTGGCCAGTGAATCAGCACACTGTATGTTGCAGATGTGCCCCTTGCATCTCACTTGGATAGGCATGTACAGGGGAGGCTCCAGGATCTGGGGGGGGGGGGGTTTCTCCTCCAGGCCTTTCCTCCAAACTCCATTAAAGGGCTCCCCTTACCCAGAGCCAGGATAAAGTTGGATGTCCTTGTGCCGATCTGCAGCCTGCCTGCCTGCCTGCCTTTTGCCTCTATCAAAGCTTCTCTGGGGCCCAGCCGTCTCCCTCGCTAGGAACTCAGCCAATCTTCAGCAGCTCTCAGAGAAGATGCAGATGGACGGGTTGCTTTTGCTACACAAAGTCCTGGTGACAACAATGATCACTCACACTTGTCCCCATTGGGACAACAGCCTTGCCTGCTCTGCAGGTCGTGGCTCTCAGCTGGCAATCCTTATGGAAAAGGATGGCGGGTGCAGCCAGGGATTCATTGCCCTCCGCTTCCTTGGCTCCTTTTTAATGCTTTTTTCTCAAGTTAGAGAAGGAGGAGAGAGATAATAGTAACTTATAATATAACCATGTATTATGTAACCTATATACTATGTAACCTGTACTATATATTATATAAGTATAACTTATAATAACCCAAAGAAAAAGCAGCAAAAAGGAGGAAGCTATGTATGCATATTAGAAATCCATTCAATATTCAAAATACTTAAAAGTTTCTAAATCTGCATTAAAAAAATAAGTAATAATACAGTATTGTTACAAAAGTCATAGCATTTATGCCAAAAGAGAACTTATTGTATCAATTTTTGATTATAGATAATATTGTTTTTTCAAAACTAAATAAATTATGCATCTCAGGAGTGCTATTATTTTTCACTTTTCTCAAAATTGCAGCACTTCAGGATTGATACAAACATTAACTCCTCAAAAATACTCAAACCCCAAAGCTTTGGAACATAAATTAGTATTAACTTTAAAGGATTTCCCCATAAATCTATTGTGCATGTTAAAATATGATAACTACAACACTTTTTTTTTAAAAAAATATGTATTTGTTATAGCCTGGGCAGCAAACCTACAATGTAGTAAAAACAAGCACTGAAAACAGTGAACCGTGAGTGATCGTAAGCGGCAGGTCTCCCCGGCCTAGGAGAGGAATCGGTGCCCAGGCTGCCTGGCCGGGGCTGCCACCTGCTCTGCCCAGGCTTCAGGGGAAGTCCCAGCTGACAGGAGCCCGAAAGGCCACCCCCGTTCAGCTTTGCCAGGGTGGAGACCAAGCCAGTTCTTCCCCATCCAAGGCCAGCGTCTTCCTAGCACTGGAAACCCCTCGCAGTCCAAGTCAATCTGCAGCACGTTCCTGCTGAAAACCCCTCTGAATCCTAACTCTGCGTGGGGAGACTTCGAGACCAGGGTCAACTAGACCAGGCTAAGGAAGCGACACCAGGCGGATCGGGACGACCTTTGCTGGGACAGCTCAGTGACGGGTTCCCTTCAGTTCAACTGTGTGCTTGGCTTCCCCCCACCCCTGCCCCCACCTACCCCCCGCTCTCACTTTATCGCTGGATGAATTGGGTGGGGCCTGTCGGAGACATTTCCTCAGGGTTCCTCAAGGTGCTAGGTCCTCTGATCTTGATATAGAGAATCCTCGACTTACAACCACTCATTTAATGACTGTTCAAAGTTACAACGGCACTGAAAAAAATGACATGACTTTTTCATACTTACGACCATTGCTGCATGCCCTAGTCAAGTGATCAAAATTTGGACACTTGGCAACTCGCATGTATTTATGACTGTTGCAATATCCCAGGGTCACGTGACCACCTCTTGCAACCTTCTGACAAGCAAAGCCATTGGGGAAGCCAGGTTCACTTTAACAACCATGTTATTAACTTAACAACTGCAGTAAAAATAACCTGGTTTTGAATGTTAATAAAACAAAGGAGAACATTGTTGATTTTAGAAAGAGATGGCATAGTCATACTCCACTTTGTATCCAGGCTGCAGCTGTGGAGGTGGTCAATAGTATGAAGTACCTGGGTGATGCAGATAACTAACAATCTGACTTGGTCTCTTCATACATTATCTTTAGTGAAGCGTGCAAACCAGCATTTGCATTTCCTGCATCTGATGAGGAGAGCACATCGTTCTCCTTCTGACCTGGCCACTTTTGACAGAGGCAGGATAGGGAGCGTCTTAACAAACTGCATCACTGCCTGGTTCAGTGGTAGCAGAGCCTCAGACAGAAGGTCCACACAGAGAGTGGTGAGGACAGCCGAGAAGATTATAGGAAACCCGATTCCGATGATTCAGGTTACTGCTTTTAAGCGCTATATGTACTTTGAGCTCCAAGCATTGTTAGAGACCCCGCACACCCACTTCATGGTCTGTTTCTGCTGCTGCTCTCTGGAAGGAGGTTTCGCAGTATTTACAGCAGAACTACTAGATTCTGTAACAGCTTTATTCCTTATTATGCCATCTGTCTTGTAAATTCACAGGGTTCTCTTTTTTTGCCATGTATATGTATACATTCGAACTAGACTGTGATATTTCTCTCTCTGTGTCATGTGTGTGTGTACCTGGGTATATGCATAATAGTATTTTGGGGGAGCTGAATGCAATGAAATTTCATTTTAATGTATGCTGATTAGTGTACATTTAAAGTAACCAAGATTCTATTCTATTCTATTCTATTCTATTCTATTCTATTCTATTCTATTCTATTCTATTCTATTCTACTCTATTCTATTCTACTCTACTCTACTCTACTCTATTCTATTCTACTCTAACCTATTGGGCAGCCACAAAAATCTTCTAAATAAATAACAACTGTGTCACTGGAAGGTCGTAAAATGGAGCAAAATGTACTCAATAACTCTCTTGCTTAGCCACAGAAAGGTTGGCCTCAATTGCGATCATGAAGGACCAGCTGTAACGGCCTTCCCCCTCCCTCTCCCTCAAGTGGGGAGGGGGAGCAAGGATAAAAAGGAGTCGCTGCCCGGGATCCTCCTTCTCTGAGGGTGGCGTCTCCCCGTTTCTCCCTGCCAGGCCATGAATGTCATCTACGAGACCTTCCACCTCCCCGGCTATCGGGCTGCCCTGGCCGAGATGCACCTTCAGCTCTTCATCCCTCTCCTGAAGCAGGTCCTCTACGTGAAGCAGCTGGACTTGCCAGAGGCCTTGAAAACCAGGCAGGAGCTCATCCTGAGGGAAAACCCCACAGCACTCACCTTCCAGAGGTACCAAAAGGAAGAGGGTCACACCTCTCAGCACCAGTGGCCCCTTCCCCCCCCCACCCCCCCCTGGGACAGAGCAGGATCTGCAAGGGCAGGTCGGGCTTTGACCTTCAGGACAGCATAGCATCTCCCTGCCCTCCCCCCCCCAGAAACTTCCCTGCTGGCCCTAGTCCAGGAATCCAAAAGGGGCCAGTATTGACCTCCAAGGGTCAGTGGGACTATCCAAAGGGTCAGTGAGTGGCTGGAGGTCAGTAGATGGTCCATAAATGATGGAAATCCCAAAGGTGCTTTTCAAAAGTCAACTCTACTTTCTTAATTTTTTCTTGAAAACATTTCACTGCTCATTCAAGAAGCTTCTTCAGTTCAAAGGAAATGAAACGTTTTCAAAGAAAAAACCTAGAAAGCCTAGTTACTTTTGAAAAACACCCTTGGCAGAATATAAAAAGCTACAACTATGGATGGACATTAATAATAACATCGCTACTAAAACCTCTAGCAATTAAAGCCAAACATTAGGGTCGTTAGCAACTTCTAGTCTAAAAAGGCAGTCAAGGGCAGCTGGGAAGGAAAGTCGGGGGGGGGGAGCTTTGGCTCACTGCCCTGGGGAAAGGCCGAGAAACGAGCCAGTCCTCACCCTGCCAGCCAGAATGTCTGTGCTTGCAGCCCTGCCAGGTAGGATAGGATGTCAGGTCCCCTTTTAAAAATATCTCACAGGTAGAGAGGCATGGACGGCCATTAATTCTGCACACACCAAACCTTCTCTGGCGCCTTGGCTCGTCTTCAGAACCAGGGGGATTTCAGCACCCAGAGCCTGCGCCGAGTCCGATGTCCGGTTCAGGATATTTGTTAAAAGGACCAGCAGGCAGGAGTCAAAAAGGGTCGATGGCAACATAAAATTAAAGAGAGGCGAAACGTCCTGGGCCCTCTTGGGGCTACAGGAAGGTCTTTCTGTCAAAGTCCAACCAGCCGGATTTGCAGAAGGGACCGTGGAAAGTCTGGGCCCATACGCTGTTGTTTTCACAAGCCCCTCCTCAGCAGCCCCCTCCTCAGTCTTTCCGGGCCACCCTGAGATCAACCCCAACGTCAAACAGGCGAGCGGAGCAAAGGGCTGAGGCTAGAGCAAAGGAACGGGGGGGGGGCTGCTTTTCGCCTGCTCCTGGGCAAGAGGCTAGCCTTGTAGGCCCACACGGATGGCGGCGGCTGAGTCTTAGGCCAGGGCTGGAACAGCTGCTCCTTCCGAGAGAGAAGGAGCCCTTCCACCTTGGGAAGGGCCAGGCCCCACGCGAGGGAGGAGGAGAGCGCCAGTGACGTCCGTTTTCCACCTGCAGCACTTCAGTGGAGATCGTGAAGAGCCTCTTCTCTGTGGCCGGGGACTGGGCAGTCTATGCCTGCATTGAGTTCCAGCAAGGCTGGGTGGTGCTCAGCAACCCCCAGCGCTTTTTGCAGGGCACACGTCTGCTGGCACGGTAAGAGGCCTGGCCATGAGTGCCCCCCTCCCCCCCCAGGACCCCCAAGTCCTGCGCTGCCCCCTCCAGGGGTCAGCAGCCGTCCTCCCTCTCTTCCCAGGCACGCTGTCCGGGTGAGCCTCTGGGGTCAGATCCCTCCTCCAGGGATTGGGGGGCGCCCCTTTCTCTGTGCAGCAGCCCCCCCTTCCCCCTGGGCTGGAGCGGGGCAAATGATCTGCTTCAGTCAGCCCAGACGTGAAAAGTGAGCTGAGTTGCGCCCTTTTCCCCTCCTTCCAAGCAACTCGGAAGCTGGTGGGGGGGCAGGCGGTGGAGCTGGTGGGGCTCTCCTTGGGCCCCTCCCAGTTCCCCTGCCACAACAGGACAAGCAGGGTCACCCTCTCCCCCCCCCAATCGAGGAGCACCAACCAAGGGAAACCCTCCTCCGGTGCCAGGTGGGGCCCTCGAGGGTGCCTTGCCCGTGAAAGGGGGATGGGGGGGGGGCGAGGAGGCAGGCAGTTCTCTTGGCTGCCCCCTAGTGGCCTCTGCCTCTCACACCACAGCCATCACCCCTCTGACTCTGAGGTCCCATCACGCAGGGCCATGACTGAGTGCAACAGTGCCCAGATCCCGGGAATCTTTGGGGAGGCTGCCCTCATTCTCAGCAGTGAGGAGGATGAGCTGAAGAAGATGACGGCCTTGGCGCTCGTGATTGAGGTGAGGACTCGCCTGGGGTGGGGGGGGAGGTTGTCTCTTGTCCTAAAGCCACCAAGCGAGGCGGAGCTTTGTGGATGATGCTGCCCTCTTGTTCCAGTTGACTGCATGCACATGCACATGCACACACGCGCGCGCGCACACACACACACACACAAACACACACACAACACACACATGTCCTCCCATATCCCGGAGCCTGTTCATGTTTAGCCTTTCTGTCCCCTGAACAATCATTTGCCACTAAAGAAGAGGTCCTTTTACTTCCTCAGTTTCTCAAGAGTTCCTCTGCCATCAAGATGATGAACAGATTCAGCCTCCGGGAGCATCTGGAGGAGGGCCTGGCTGCACCCAATCCCTCGGTGCAAGACCTCTGCCTGAAAGGGCTCAACAGTTTTGTTTTCCAGCAAGGGAAGGTAAGAGCTGTCCCAAGAAATTGCCCCTCTGCGATTCCTGACCTGCTGGGGTCAAACACCGGGCGCCACACAGGTCAGAGTCTGAGATGGATTGGCTCAGAAGGCAGGAGCGCTGAGGGTGACCCAGGCCAGGTATTAACTCTGCACACTTTTAACTCTAAAATCCTCAAGTTTTACTTTTCCTGCTAGGAAGAGCCTGCCTTCTAGAGCATCGTGGTTTCTTCTCATTCCCTTTCTCACTGCCTAGGTGACTCTCTCACTTGCACATAAGGGCAAAGCATTCACTTCCCTTCTGAAAGGGCATTAGAAGCTTTCTGATAATTACTTTCCAAGAAACATCTTTTAAAGGCACATCTTTCACTTACACTTATCTGCTTAATTTCCTGAATCTCCATGTGCTCAAGCACAGTCAGCTCAACAGTGCGAGGTAGATAAATCACCTAAACACTGAAAGCAACAGCACCCAAAGGTGTTTGGGTGTGACGGACCACGTGATCCTTCAACCCTCTTCCCAAAGGCATAGGTGGTTCACGGCACTTGGGAGGGTCCACCTCAGCTGGGCTGCAAGATGCGGCCTTCCAGAAGGATCGGCTCTAACCCAACCTCCTGGTAGACACGGGTGCAGTTCACGATCCAAAGGTACGGGTGCAGTTCACAAGAGGCCGGATTTGCCTGCTCAGAGACAAAATACATGGATTAAAAAAATAATTTCCTGTAATGAGGGCCAAGGAATGAAGGTCCAAACCTTGAGTTGTGCAAGGAGGGTGACCAAACATTTCATGTGAAGCCAAGCCACAATCTTTTGGGGGTCTATTTCTCAACTGAAACCATACAAGAGGCAAAGCCTGAGGCTACATCAACTGTGGCTCTTGACAAACTTTGCCCAGTAAAATTTTAATTTTCCAGTTGGCCCTCCATTCCCCCCAAGACCACTGCCATGGCATGAGTGGCAGGGAGTCCTCAGGCCAGAAGGCGAGTGGGCCAGGAAACACCAAAACAAACTTGTATCCATGTGTGCTAGCCGAAGAAATAGTGTCAGTTTGTAAATATGAGAAAAGAAGGTGGCTCTGAGATGCACCCCCCTTCTGAGTCCTTGGCCGAGAAGAAGCACCAGAAGCTTGGCACATAAGGCATTCCAGAAGCTTCTACCCAGACTCCAAGAGCGAATCAATCTCTTTGAATGGCATCTACAGTAGCTTGGGTGCCACAATGTCCTTCTGCATGTATTTGCTGAGCCAGAAGACGAGAAGAGCGCATCCATCAGAAACCATCCAGAAGGAAACTTTCCAAGAGGCACCACTGAGCCGCTGGCAGGCAGCAGATGCAACATCTGAGAGAAATATGAGCATGAAGCTCAGATGCAAATACTGAAAAAGAGAAAGGCTGTTGATCAGCCCTCTTAGCAACCCGATCGGCACATGGTTGCCTTTGGTGAGAGTAGCATCATCGCACTAGCGAGAGGAACAATGAATGATAGCTGGTGGGAGAAGATGCACCTCTGAAAGTGAAAAGACCGGGACCGCCTGGCCATCTGGGTGCCTGAGGAGGCCAAGAACCCTCCGCATCCATGAAGCGCCAACCGCATGGCAAACACCAAAAGCACACTTACAGCCAGTGACAACAGTTGTATCTCTAGCAACATAACAAGGCTGAGGTAGGGCAATAAGTGTGTTTGTTTGTCTATAAATAAATAACACCACTTGAGCCCAGCAAGAGCTACGCCCGCAGAGAGAGTCAACTTTATCAGGAACAGGCCATTCACAACTTTGAATAGGTTACAAACATTCTGCAGGCCCTGCGCTGGTGCCAGAAGGTTCCCGGGTGCAGCTCAAAATGCTAATTTTTATTGGTAAAGCAGTCTGTGGCTTGGCATCGAGGTACCTTCAGGACAGCCTGCTCCAGCCAGATGAGCTTCCTGGGAGAAACTGCTTTTGGTAGGTGGCAGAAATCCTGTAGAGACCGAGAGGTAGGCAGCTGACTGGCATGAAACAGAAAGAAACAGAAAGCCCTCCAAAGGGAAACCTGGGGTGGAATTAGTGGTGGACTAGACCAGAATTCCCCACCCCTTCCCACTTTGCGGACGGGGGGGGGGAGGAGAGGGATGGTTTTGCATGAGTGGCGGGCAAGCCCGAGGGTGCGTGTGCTCACCTGCCTCTTCGGCAGCCAGTTCTGAAAGGCTCAAGGCCTGGTATTGTGCCATGGCCAGGGGACCCTGGATTAGTCTTTTCCGAAGGGGGACAATATTCCAGGCAAGACTGCCAGTCAGAGGGCAGATGTTGATCAAAGAAATCTCTCTGGATCAAAGAAAGATTTTGAGATAAGCCCGTTTGTACTCTGGAGGGCTGCTCCTCAGAAGTGAATGTACAAGCAAAGGTTTTTGCCACTGGCTCCTGAGTGGAGCAGCTGGGAGTGAGAGGTTTCCATCTTCAATTGCAACTGCAGTGTAGCCCATGAGAATATTAAATCTAGCCATTCCCATTTCTTAGTCACTTTTGGAGTTAAATAATCCTACAGATAAAGAGTTGCAGCAAGATAAAGACCCCTTTTGATAGATGTATCTGCTTTTCTGGATTACACACATAAAAACAAGATCTAAGATCTAAAAATTCAGGAATATTTAACCAAAACCTAACTAACATATGATTTAAGAACATTTTAAATGGACAAAGAAGGCAATAACTTTTTTTAATCTTTACTATTTTTATTTTTGGCAAAAGTTATTTTGTATAAACTTAACCTATACAAACAGATCAGACCTTGGGAATGTGTTCTGTTTACAACTAAAGCATGCAAATAATTGGCGGATTTTACAAAAAAAAGATGAAACTCTGATACTTTGGTACTATGGAGAAGTGAAATGCAATGTAGCTATGGAATTCAACATGCAATTTTGAAATTGTGGAATGTGTCATCAGAGATGAAAATGTTAAAGAGGTAGAAAGATCAAAAAGGGAAAAAAGGGAGAAGTTTGTTTTCTTATTTCCCCCTGGGTGAATTACTTCTGTCTTTGGAGTATAATATTAAAATGGCAAAAACAAGAAAAACCTCAAGAATGGAAAGAAGGTGGAGTTCATTAGAGCTACCTGCAGAAAAGGGAATAACACCAAATTTAGTTCAGAAAATATGTAGTAAGTTAATATGTTTCAATGAATTTAGAACAATGAATTGTTCTAAATCTCAAGCAATTCAGATTGAGATATTACAGAGAGGATTATTAAAAATTTAGCAAATTTTGGGAAGAGTGAGAAAAGGAGGATACTAACGCAGAGGTTGATTAGGTTTATAGAATAAATTTCAAATTTTTCAAAACAAGAAATGTCCAAAGGGATGTTTCAGTGCATTTCCTCCAAATGAAAACAAGTGATCAAGTTTTGCAGCAACATTTTAAGGGGAGACTGAAAATGGATAATACAGATATAATTGTTTTAAAGGAAATTTCTATTAGGCTTTTACACAAGAGAAAAAAAAATACTTTTTACTGAAAAAAATAAAACAGAAAAAAAGATTTCCTTCAGATGGAACAAACTGGGAAGGTAAGATTTTTACTTTGAAACAGCAGAGAATTTAACTGACTTCAGAAGATGAGTTTTTAGAAAAAATTAAAAATGATTTGGAAGAGACTCAAATGGAAATGTCAGGAGAGGCACAAAAATCACAAAAGATTTAACAGGCAGCTAAAAAGAAAGATAGAGAGTGTGGTATCACAGGAAGTGACTTTTCTAAGTTTTTGGCTTGATCACGGAAGACATTTGGAGCAAATGCTCCTCAAAAGAGAAAAATAATTTGTCTGAAATGATATAGGGCAGGGGTCCCCAATCCCCGGTCAGTGGACCAGTACCCAGCTGTGGCCTGCCAGCAACCGGTCTGCACAAGCAAGCAAAGGCCCATCCACAGGATGCAGGCAGCACGCAAAACCAAAAACCCTCCGGTACGCAGAAAAACACCTCTCCATGGAACCGGTCCCTGGTGCCCAAAAAGGTTGGGGACCTCTGGTATAGAGTCTCCTGCCTGAGCAGGGGGTTGAACTAGAAGACCTCCAAGGTCCCTTCCAGCTCTATTATCATTATTATTATTATTATTATTATTATTATTATTATTATTATTATCAATATCATTATTATTATTATTAAACCAAAAGGTTATTTGCTTACAAGAGACTCATATAAGAAGAATGTAAATATTTGATTTATAAAACTTTGTATGAAGAATTTATCTCATCAATTAAAAAAAAGAGAAATAAATTGAGCTGTTTGTACATTAATCCCCAGCTAAAACCAGGACTCCTACGGGTCCAGGGAGTCCAAAAGGAGAAGGGCGGGATATAAATTAAATAAATAAATAAATAAATAAATAAAAATGCAGAAAATTTTAAAGATTCACCCACAATTGAAACCAGGGGGACTTTTTTTCCTGACAACTGCAGCAAAATTATTACATGCACAAAAGTGCAAAGACTTGACCTTACTTACAATTAGGTGAAGATGATGGAACTTGCTGAGATGGCCAAATTGATGTGATTCTGTAATGTAATTAGAGAAAAGATAATTTCTATGTTTATTGCTAATTGGAAACTTTGTTTGGCTTTTCCGTGAAACAGAAAAAAAGGAGCATGACATTGTTTTTACGATTAGAAATAAACAGATAATACAAAAAAGAGTGTTTGTTTTTTGTAACCCTAAAGTAAGAGGGAAATTTGTACTCGTAATACCTGCTGAAAAAGAAGTTGAACACGACTTCTGTTGTTGTTTTTTAGCACTTTTGACTTTTTTCTTTCTTCTCCTTTTCTTTTTTGTATTAGGTTAGTTGGTTTTTATTTTCTTTTTAATTATTAATAAAATTTCTATTAAAAAAAACCCGAGGTGTAAAAAAGCTGAGAAAGTTTATTCTTCACTCAAAAAGGAGGATACTTTCTCCACGCACCCCACCCTGGAGCCTCAGCAGTCCGGAGAGGGACTTAAATGCAGGCCCCAGCCAAGGAGGTTCGGGGCTTGTTCTCCTGCCAGCGGCTCTCCGAGGCCTCCCTGCTCCTTTGGGGCTTCACTGCCCTGGAAAGCCTCTGCCACCTTCCCCTCTGAGAGCAGCAGCAGAAAGGCGGGGGGGGGGGGGCTGGGGCAGTGGGAGGGGGAAGCAGCGGCCCCTAATGCAGGGGAGGGAGGGATCTGAGCTACATATCCCTGCTTCTGCACAGGGGGTCAAGGGGCCTACAGAGCGGTCCCTCTGTGGTAGTTTGGGCCGAGAGGATCACCAGCTGAGGGTCTCCTGGAGAGCCAGGGTGGGCTGGAACCTGTGTCTCCTCCCCTCTTTTGTCCAACAAGGCAACTCACCCCTGCCAGACTGCTCCCTCCCCCTGAAAGCGGCCACCACCGGTCCTCTCAGAGTCTTTACGGTCCTGCTCACCTCACAGGACTGGGCCACCCACCACGCCAGTCACGAACTCCGGGGACAGACAGCCCCCCCCCCCGATGCCTGATGGGGATGAGGCGGGAGTCTTGCGCAGCCTTGCCAGGCCCGGCAATTGCACTGGCCACCTAGATGCAGATTAAGCCAGATTTGCAAGCCACAGGACTGGCAGACCCCCATCTGCAGAGCTCTCTCTTCTCAAAGAGGAATGCAGGAAGAGGCAGGGAAGACCCCCTCCTGGTCCCCCTCCCCCCAGGCAGGCGTTGTCCTCCGCCATTTGAGACCGCGGCAAATTTCCCTCTCAAATCTGTGTTTGCCTCCCTCTTGTCTGCTCAGGTGAAGTCCCTGCGAGACCAGCTTCCAACAATGATCAACTCTATTTTCAGTGGACGTGAGGAAGATGTTCTGGATGGGCTGAGTGACCTAATGACCACACTCTATGAAATGGATGGCCAGGGAGTTGGGCTCATCTCTGTTGACCTTGCTCTGAACGTCCGCTCATTTTTTGAGGATGTAAGTTTTGAAGAAATGGGGTTGGGGCTTCCATAAAAACATAAGAACACCTGCTGAATCAGCCCAAGGGGGTCAAGCCCTTGGAGGCTGGTAAATTCAGGAGGGAAAAAAACCACTTATATTTCTGGAATGTTCACCTTGAAAGTGAGGAGGATGTTTGAAGCCAGTAAGGGCAATTTTCTAAATTTATATTTTGAATTGAGGAATGTTTTTTTGGGGGGGGGGTGGTGGTTCCTGAAAGAACTTGAACAATCCCAAGTTAATCCACTAAAATCTCTCTCCTCTTTTGCTGTCAGGTGAAATTCTTTGGGTTTCCTAAGAGCATCAAAGCTGGGCTGCCATGACAGAAAAACTGTCAAGACCCACTTCACACAAGCTTCTTGCTTTATGTGTCTCCATCAGGAAAGAGCGGACGTCCGGGCAACCGCCATCTCCTTGTTTGGGCAGCTGGTGATGAGATCCAAGGAAACGGAGAGAGCCCTACTGAAGAAAGAAGTGGTCTACAGCCTCCTCCCTCTGCTGCTCCATTTGAAAGACCGGGAGACCACGGTGGCCATGGCAAGTTCAGATGCCTGCAGAGGTGGCCGTCCTTTCGCACCCTCCTTGGAAGGGTGAAAGTTCAGGGGTAGAATATCTGTTTCTCCAGCTGAAGCTCCAGAGCTCCAGTCCTAGTCGGTATCTCCAGCTTGGCCTAGGAAGGATCCCTTCTGAAACACTGACTATCATCAGTGTAAGCAGAAAGGACCCTGACACAAACCATCCTAGAGTCTTGCCTATGTGGCCTTGAATCCAGGAACAAATCAAGCCTCCAGTGAGGGCGCCCTTCTGAGGGGGTGAAGATTGAACTGGGTTCAGTAGCGCCAACATGAATGTAGAACTGGAGGATTTGAAGGGGGCACAGCAAAGTTCAACAAACATGGTCTGCAGGTGGAGTTTATTGTCACAAGCCAACACCCTGGCTTCAGTTACACAATAACTGAAGAGGGAAGTCCGGCTACCTTGGAAGAGCAGACAGTGAGCAAACAGGAGAGTTTGGATGCAGGCCATTCCTCTTTCTGCCTCACAAACATGTCCCGCCACTAAGAGGAGCAAGGGTTCTAACAAGCATTCAAGGTTTAGAAAAGGATGGCCACTTCTGTTGTTTGTGGGGTGGGATGTCGGTGACTTTGGCAGCTAGATCGGTGCCCAGCAGGATCCATCTTAGGCTGAGATGGCTTTGGGGGTCTTCTGCAGGGGGCAACTCACCCACCTGCCCCCCCTTTCTTCCTGGTTGCAGAGCTGCAAGTTGACTCTCTTGCACTGCGGAGTCTTCCTTGGGTGGGCCCACCTGAAGCTGATGTTCCGCAGTCTAGCCTGGGATGATATCCGGAGCTGCTTGGTGAATGTGTGGAAATATTTGGTCAGTGAAGGGTTGCTTGGCAGTGGCTGTTTTTCAAATGGAGGTCATTGACAAAGTTAGTGTAGGCAGTCCTGGCTTTAAAAGCAGTGGCTTAATGACTGTTTGAAGTTACAACCGCCTTGGGACCATCCAACTGCCCTGAAACAAACAACCGTCTCCCCCCCCCCGGTCACGAGACCACATTTGTGGTGCTTGGCTAGTGGCTTGCATTTACCAATGGTTGCAGCATCCCGCAGTCCTATAATCACAATTTGGCTCTTTCCCATTGTCCTCTCTCTACCGTTCTGGCCACGTCACGCAGGGGAATCCACTGGAGAAAGCAATTATGCTTGGGAGAGTTAGTGGTAACAAGGAAACCAGGCCGCCAAAGGAGACGGTGTGGCTGGTGGACACCGCCAAAGCTCGTCCCAGCCAGGCCACAGAGAGGAATGGCGACTCAGGGAAGCCGTGCCAGATCGAAAGAGGGGGAGAGGCCCAGAGAATCGCTGAGTGGGTGACCTCGTCCTCTTCACCGTGAATTCCTATGCCTTTTTTCTCTGCAGATGCGGAACAACCATGATAATATCCACATTTTCATATCCCAGGCCTTGGGATTCCTCCATCACGCCCAGACCGAAATCAGGAACGGTGCCGCGCGGTTCATGGGTAAATCTCAGGAAATGCTTCTCCCTCCCTCAAATTGCAGCCCCTTCCCCAGTCCTTTTCCCCTGAGCTTCTGCGGGGAGGGGGAGGGCACAGTGTGGACTGAGGGACTGCTGGACAGGCAGGGATGAGGCCGGGAGGGGATGGGTCCAGGGAGCAGAAAGAGCTGTATTGGGACCACGTCCCCCGAGGGTGGCAGAGCAGCTTCTAAACGGTGCCTGGAGGGAAAGCCAAGAGGTGGCTGGGGAGGGCACGTGCCACAGAGGAAGAGCGTAGCACAGGTGTTGCAGCAAACAGAGCTGCAGATTGGAAGTGGGTCATTGGGCAGTCGTGTTGGCATCGGCCTTTCCGTAGATTGTCGCAGCCCCCAGAATGACCAGGCTGAAAAGGAGAGGTCGTCTCCAAGCTCCTTTCAGAAGGGAGAGAATCGCTCCCAATTTGCTCAACAAAGAAACTGAGGCGAGATGGGGAATCACAAAGCTTTATGGATTCACAAGGTTTGGTGCAGGACCAGGCACCCCTTGCAATTTCCTTTCCCTTCTGCTTTAGTAACACAGCAAGCCGGCAAAGCAATTCTTACTGTCAGTTTCCGTCCTCGTGGCTTTGCCAGAATGACTCCCAAGGGGCCTGGTCAGCTTTCCAGACTCCCCTCCTCTCCGCTGAATGGTGCCACTGGTCAGAGACACTCGGCCGGGAGATTCCTCTGCTAGTTTGTCCCCCCTCAAAGGCTAAGAGGAGGACAAGCCCTTTGCCCCCTCGCTCCCCAGAAGCCACAGAGGGCCGCCTGGGAACCGGGCCAATGGCCCTGGGTGACTGGGGTTCTCTGCCTCCGGCCAGGCAAAACGAAGCGTCTCTGCCAGGCACATGCCGATGCCAGGACAGCTCGTCTCTTCTGGGCTCAGAGAGAAAATGAGGGGCACCGGGTGGGGGGGGGGAGGAGGAAATTGGTGTTGGCAAGACGTGAGTTTGCTGTATTGAAGCCTGAGCGAGGAGCGGACTTCCACTTCTATCTTCTCTTCCTGTAAGCAGGCTGCCAGGGTGCTGCTGTGTAGAATGCAGGTTTAATACAGCCGCTTCCCCAAGTGGGCCAACACCCTCCTTTTTAATTAGGAACCCTTGTTGCCTGGCATGTTTCTGCAGACCTATGGGCAAAGGGTCACTTAGGGGTTCACAAAACAAACTATCCAATTGTTTTTGGTGTAGGCTACACGCTCAACTATTACAGCTCAGAACTGTCTAAAAACCTGGAACAGGAGGACCTTTCCCACCTGAGCAAAGGTAGGAGGGGAGAGGCGGTGGGGAGGGATGGCCACCTGCCCGAGCTCCCCCTTTGCCCAGGTTCCATGCTGCTGCTTCCCCCACCCCCACCCCCGCCAT
>NW_015387552.1:45599-76112 GCF_001527695.2 Protobothrops mucrosquamatus
CCCCCCAACTGCAGGAATCTGTTCCACAATCTGCTCTCATGGTCAGAAAATTCCTCTACTATTTCAAGTTTGGAGCTATCTTTCTAAAGCCCCCACCTGCCTTGGTCCTTGTGTTGGCCTGGGTTCCCCTTCCCGGGGATAATCTTTTGAGTATTAAGCGATAATAAATGTAACATGGTGCAAAAAAAATGGTGCTGTTTTTAACTTCCTGAATATTAAGAGGTCCATAAAGCTCCACCCGTGGTGGTGGTGGTGGTAGCTCTGTGTTTGGATCACCCATTTGACATAGTTTGCAAGAGGGGGACGTTCAGCAAGACTTCCTGACAAGCACAAATAGTCTTGCCACTTCTAGTGTTAACCCATCTGCATAATTTTTTAAAAAAACTAATTCTAAATATGTCAACAAATAAAAAGGATGTTTTTACCTATGACCAAAACTATGCATGAAAATATGCCATAGCAAGAGACGGTGTGTGTGTGTGTGTGTGTGTATGTGTGTGCGCCTTTTTCACATGCACAGCAAGGTCCTTTGAGCAGAGAGGGGCTCTTCCGGTGTCTTTAGGGCACCCTGGAAAAGATAGGGGAGGGGCTCTCTCTCTCCTCAAGAGACCATCATTCAGCTGCAAATTTCAGAAAAGCATCAACCAGATTCCTCCTCCTCCTCCTCGGGAAAATTCATAATAAGGTACAGCATTTGGACTAGAGTTACAGAGGCTGGAGGGAAAAGACCACCTGGGCCTCATTCAGTCAGGATTCAGGCCTCAGCATGGGACACTCTGGTTGACAGGTCCAAGATGGAGGGAAGGGAATTCTCCTGGCTCCCAAATCGTTCTTTCTGGTTCTTGTGAGGCTAGGCAAGCGCCAGAAAATACTTGGGTGCTGTGATTTTAAAAATCTCCATCAATCTTAGCAGAACCGGGGCTCACTATAACCTTCTGGGTTCACTGAAACCCTCCTTTGTAATCTGTACACTAACTTCGTTCTAGTTTTTCAGAAGATGGAATCGAGTTTAGACACCAGCATGGTCCATTTTGCAAAAAACTACCGGGTAGTTTTGCAGAAATTGTCCGTGAAAAGGAGGTGAGGAACGATAAGGCATCAACCTCAAATCTTATTCAAATCAAGGAAGCACAAGCCACATTCTCCTGGCGAATCTGGTCTCAGCACCAGGATGGTGGGGGGGGGGAACTGTCTCTATACAGAGGACCATAGCTGGGGTGGGGGGAGGTGGGGGCTGCAGCTCCCTGAAGGCCCCTAACGAATGTCAGCTCCAGTGGACCAGAAGGGGTTAAGGAGCCAGATATGGGGAGAGGATGGCAGCCCCGAAGAGAAGCCGGAGGGAACAGCAAAGGCTCAAGAACCTTCTGCCCTAACAGGCTGGCCGGAGCTGGAGAGAAGGACCCACACACAAGGGACAGCAGCGCTCCAGGTGAGGCATGGGTGGGTTAGGGTCCAGGCTCCTTCCTTGGATAATCCCTGCCATGCTCACACAACACACACACTCACACAGATTACTTTTCCAGGGAATGGCACTCTGGCTACTCCTTGCAAGAGAGCTTGTCTGTCCCCATGAAAAACAGACTCGGTGATCAAAGGGGTGTTTGGGGCAGGGGATTCTTTGCATGCAGTAAAATGAAGAGCAGATCCACTGAAGTCCGTAAGACCAGAATTCGTTATGGGCTGCCAGTGGACCCACGATAGTCCTTACTTACTATTCTTTTAATGACTGTTAGAAGTTATGTGCTCAAAAGGAGACTTACATCAAAGATTCAACTGCTGCAGCATCCCACAATCTCACGATCACCATTTGTGACCTTCACAGGCAGCTTCCAACAAGCAAAGTCAATGGGGAAGCCAGCAGTAGAGTGACATGCTTAATGATTGCGGATGATTTGCTTAACAAGTTGGTTGAGATGGGCGGCTATAGACATTGAATAAATATTTTAAAGAACTGGGGCCAGAACTCACAAACTGACATAGGTTGGGCACAGTAACAATCATGCCATGGAGTGATGGAGTTGTCAGCCCTAATTCTAAGTTGACATGTGGGCTACCTATACATTCAGACTGCGCCCTGACCACATGATCTACTGCTTTTTCATGTGTTTATTCCTCCAAGCCGCCCCCTCCCTTGGTTCGTTTTGCCTTTGCCTTCCCCTCCCTGAAAGAGGGAGAGGTAGCAACTTGGAGGCAGAAACTTTTCCACATTGGAAATTCCTGGGCACCCAAATAGACACACCCCCCCTTGGAAAAAGTGTAGCAGGCCAAACCCGAGGGCAACGGTGCCCTTCTCGCCTCCACAGCTCCTGCCCAGCTCTTAGATCAGCCTTGGGATTCTCATTTGAAAGCTTATTTTGTAATTTTAAAGCTTTAACAAAATTGGGGGGGGGGGAAGCTCACTTGCTTGGTTATAACCAGATTGCAGAAGCTTGCCTCCTTATGACCGGTTGCAGCATCTCACAGCCACTTCCCCTTCCCACCAGCAGAGCCGTTAGGACTGCCGAGGAGTCCCTCTCGTGGCTGCCCAATGTCCTGCCTCCACCCTCCAAGAAGCAGAGAGGCCCCAGCCGGCCTCTGCCCCACCTCTGTCCTTGACTCAGGCAGCCTGCTGGGCGGGGGGGGGGGAGAGCAGCACTGGAGCCACCCACTGTGTCCCCCACTGGTCGGGAGAAGGAATGGCTGGGTGGGAGATGTGAATAATGTTTCTGCAGATGCACACAGCATCACAAGGGGTAACAATGCTGAAAAAGAAAGAAAATGGCTGGACTCCACATTCCCAGTCTGCACCAGAGCAGAGACGGGGCTGGCGTCGTTCTCTCCAGTTCCTTTCCAAAGACAAGCGCATCGCAAGACTGGCTGAAGGGCAGCATTTGCTTCAATGTATGGGGGGGAGAGGGGTGCGACAAAGTTGACCCTGCCTTTCTCCCCCCTCCCACCACAGAGAAATCACTTCTGGAGTATGACAGTAGAGCTGCCAGCCCACTGCTGTTGCCCCCTGAGTCCCCAGGCCCAGGTCGATCCACGCTGGAGGAGAGGGGGATTCTGGGCCTGTCCACCCCCAAGCAAGTCAGACGGACACTTGCCCAGCGAGGTCAGTCTGCGAATCCCCAGCCCAGCTCCATTGAACCCGGGCACTGGGCGCTCACGGGCGTCCCCTTCTGCTCGCAGTCGAGACCTGGGCAGGCCCTCAAAAGACCCGCTACTTAGGCAAACGTCTCCGCACCCTCTGACCACCGCAGGCAAGCAGCACAGCGAAGCCAGCGAGAGAGAGAGGGCGCGCTCCCTCGAAGCCCCTCCAGGAATCTTCGCTTCCACCTCTGCCGGCACTGGAGGGAAGCAGAGCCCGCGGTATTGAGGCATCTTCCTGAGCCAGCTGGACGAGCATCCATAAAGGTAGTTGCCAGGAGAGCGCCTCAGGCCTTCCCATGAGGGGACGGGGCTTACAGGCAGAGTCTCGCAGGGCTTACAACCGCAACCCTTTGCCCCCCCCAAGCCGAACCCATTTTTTTAAGCTTCTGAGGCAGGCCTGGAAATGGCAGCATAAAATGGGACCGCTCATCACGGGCGTTATTATTATCTGTGTGAAGGTCCAAGGGAGCAGCGAGATGTCTGGAATGCCAGCCCTGACTGAGGGAGGGCAGGAGGAGGAGGAGGAGGAGGAGGAGGAAGAACGGGTAAGGGGGTTGGACTCAGGATTGCAGTAGTAATAACATCTGGAAATGCCCTTCCTTGTGCTCAGCTGATAGGTGAAGCCACAGGATCCCCAGATCCAAAGGGGAGGTCCTGGTCAGAGAGCGCCACCTTGAGAAATCTCCGCCTGCCTTCACGCTCCACCGTCGGCACCTGATCTTGGCAAACGGTTGCAGCGCCAGCCCTGCCGGGTTCCCTGCTTGAGGGAGCTGGCCGAGAAGGCTGAAGCTGCCTTCCGAGGACGTTGCTGGGCTGCTGGTGGAGGAGTTTGTTGCCAGTCCTCCCCAAGTGAACCCTCCAATGCATTCCGGCCGGCCATGGGGTGGGAATCCTTCCTGAAGAGCTCCCCCTCAAGAGAGGAAACCCCAGAGCTGCTCAATTCTTCTCCGGGACAGTTTCCAAGTCAGTGAGGCTGCTGAAAACATTCGAAATCAAACTGTTCCTGGTCTAAAATAAATCTCTCTCAAGACTCTCCCTGCAGTGGAATATTATCAGACTTTTTTAGAGAGTGATGCATGTACGTGGGCATCACCCCAACGGCGACAGCACCAGCACCAGCGAAAGGCAGTTCGATCCCTGCAACCAGGTCAACAGAACCAACAGATTGGGGTTGGGGGGTGGGAGGTGCTTCATACGCTGTTTACATAAATTGGGGGTAGACGCAAATGGTCTAAAATTGTGGTGGCAAACTTATAGCACGTGTGCCATAGGTAGCACGCAGAGCCCTCTCTGTGGGCATGCACGCCATCACCCCAGTCCTAGGCCTTCGGCTGGGTTTTATAAAAGCTTTTCGCTTTAGGCCTCTGCCGCCGTGTGCAAAAAAAAAAAAACATAGGACAGGCTGGAAAAGTTAGTGCCCTCCTAACCATACCCAAGCACTCCGAATTTGTTGGAGATGTCCATTTTCCTCACCGAGTTCATGGTGACCTAACCCTAACCCTAAGTGGAATTTTCCTCCAATGGGATTTTCCCACGTATTTTACTAGGAAACATAGATAGGGCAGCCTAGAAAAGTAAATGCCTTTCTAACCATACCCAAGCACTCCAAATTTGTTGGAAATGTCCATTTTGCTCTATGAATTCATGGTGATGTAACCCTAGCCCTAAGTCCGTGGTGGCAAACCTATGGCACCTAGGCCTTCAGCTGCATTTTATAAAACCTTTTCGCTTTAGGCCTCCGCCATCATGTGCAAAAAAAAAAAAGGTTCAATCAATCAATTTCAACTTCTCACGGGAAAAAAAAAGATCTCACAAAGTTGGAAATTGATTGAACTTTTTAGTCTCACCCAGTCTGTGTTTACCACCGCAACTACGCCCACCCAATGGGGCACACCCACCCAATGAGCCATGCCCACCCGGCACCCGACAATACATAAGTGGGTTTTGGGTTGCAGCTTGGGCACTCGGTCTCTAAAAGGTTCGCCATCACTGGTCTAAAACCTCTTTTCCAAGTTTCCTCCAAAAATAGGTCATTGGCACGAAGGACCTCCCCCGCTTTTCAACTGCATCTGCGCATATGAGCTGGATGGCTGGACTCAGGGTCCTTCCCGTGGACTCAGAGGAACGCAAGTGGGTGGCATCCCACCAGAACCGTCACGCACCAACCAGACCCACTCCTGGGCCGACACTATTGTTCTCATTCGCTCCAGCTCCTTGAGAGGACATGAAAGAGCCCCCCCTGGCTGTCCCACGGGCAACAGTGATGCCACCGGCTAACCTTTTCAACCCAGAAGCGTCTTAAACGGTGCCAGGATCCCAGCCTGTCTGGATGCATCCACATGGATTTCCACACTGGGCGGGGTGCGGGGTCTTTAGGGCTCCTCTAAAAAGGGAACCTTTCCTCCTTTTGCCCTACCCCAAAAAGAGTGAAAAGGCAGGGAAAGCCCTGATTTCAGACAGCCCATTCGGTTCTAGAAAACACCTGAAGTCAGGTAGGAAATGGGTGCTGTTCTATTCTGCAGAGTAGCATCAGCACCAGAACCCGAAGACAGACGGGCCCTGTTATTCTTCACCTCCATCTCCTTTTGCAAACAGAGAGGAGATTCCCCCCCCCCCCCTCAAGCCCCTGATGGGCTTGCTTACAGATCAGGAAAGCAAGGAAACAGCCGTGAAAGACTAGCTGAGCTTAGGCCAGTTTGGGATCGGCTCAAACAATCCTGTCCCGCTTGGGAGCCATTTCTCCACTTGATATTCCAGGCTTGGCTCAGCTCAGCCAAGACGCACCAAACTGCACCGATACTTGTTCCTCTCCCTTGTCTGGATCCCACCGGGTGCAGAGCCTGAGTTCCTCTTTGGCTCTGCAAGGCTGGATGGGACCTTCACACCAAAGCGAAGCTGAAGCACCCGGCCCTCCTCCTCGCCCTTTCCCCCAGGCATCCGGTCATGGGCAACACGGCTCCCGTTTCTCAGACACAGGTCCCGCCGGCCATTAGGAAGCTTTATTGCACACATCCTTGGCAGGTGGGCATCCCCCACGTGCCACACGCCTCAGGCCCAAATGGCGTCCCATCCCTGGGGAAGATACGGGAGCGCCCCAACACTGCAAAGGGCAGGTCAGAACAATAAGCATGAGAGGGGGAGAAGGGGGCGCCAAATGGGCATGAAGTGGGGCCAGAGTGTCAGGCCGGAACAGCTGCAAAGCTGCCGCTTGCGCAACGGAGGCCACCGCGGTAAAGGACTGCCTCCTGCCGGCTCGGCTGCCAGCCAGGCGCCTCGGGACTCAGTGCAGCTCTGCAAGGTAGAGGTTTCCCCCCGCACCAGCGACGGCCACGGGCTGCCCTCTGGAAGCTGAAGCCACCACGTGCACCGGCTTGTTGGACAGCAGGACCTCCCCAATCACCTGTGAGCAGCAAGGCAAAACCAAGAGGGGCTGCGGAGGGAGATCCTGGCTGCGACTGGCAGCCACTCCTGCGCTAGCTACTCCCGAGACTCTTCCCACCCCCACAAACACACCCCCCTTACCTGGCCTGTTCCAGTGTGGATAATCCCAGCTCCGCTGGTGCCGCTGCCCCCGGCCACCACCACGTCCTCAGTGCAGAACTGGGCCGAGTAGAGAAATTCTCCCTGGGTGGGGTTGCCAGGAAAGGGCACGTTTTGCCACAGCCTGGACATCCGCAGGTCCCAGAGTTGCAGAGCATTGTGAGGCACCCAGGAGGCAGTCAGGATATGTTCTCCCTATTTGGGGGGGGGAGGCAGATGTGCGACTTCACAGTCCTCTCTCTTTGGCACAAGATTTGCTTCCGTTTGGAGTAATTGATGGAGTATTGAACCCAAAGACACGTAGCCTACAGTTGAAGCTTTGAAGTCATTTGCACCTGATGCTTCACCTGGAAGCCCAAGGATGGGGGGAGGGGACTCGCATCCGCTACCCTTTGGGGTCTCTCCATCGGCTGCAGAGGTCAGTCTGCCCCTGGCGCAGGCGTGTCTCCCTCTGGGAATGCTCAGAGGATGCTGCTGTCAGCACGGAAGCCCCCCCCCCCGCTCTGCCTGACCCAAGGCTTCACCTTCCGTCTGCTCAGCCTGGGGGATCCGGGTTTGGAGGGCAGCCCCAGGCCTTGGGGAAGCATACAAGAGAGGGGCCCCCACCCACTCCGGTTTTTTGCCCGCATCGATGGCATCCTTTTCTGTTGTGAAGGTGGAAATCCCCTTCTCCCCCCCTCCCGACTCAGACGGGACTCACCTTGATGTCGATCCCAGGACCGCAGATGTGGGGCCCGTTGATCACGCTCTGCGCCCCTTTGGGCACGCGCTTGTCCCAAACCTGGCAGAGGACAGGCGGCCAATCTCAGAGCCGGGCGCCGGGGGCGGGGGGGAGCACGGGAGGGGGAGCGCGCCCTGGGGGGGGGGCAGCACTTGCCTTGACGGAGTTGTCCCAGCCGCCGGTCAGGAAGAGGTGCAACTCGGTGGGGTGGAAGCGCAGCGCGAAGATCCGCCGGGAGTGGCCGCTGAAGGGCGTGAACTCGTCCCCGGCCATGAAGTCCGGCGCGCGCACCACGTGGACGAGCTGAGGAGAGGAGAGGAGAGGAGGAGGAGGAGGAGGAGGGCGGGAGGCGAGGGCGCGCTCGGGGGCGGGGCGGGAGGCCGGGGCGTGGCTCACCTGGTGGGTGTGGCTGTCGTAGAGGCGGATGTGCCGGTCTTTGCCGGCCGTGGCGAAGGCGCTGCCGTCGCGGCAGAAGTCCAGCGCGTGGATCTCGTTCTCCTCCTCTGCGGGGCCGGGAGGGGAGAGTCAGCAGCCCCGCCCGCCGGCTGCCGACCCACCGCTCAGAGAGGCCGCGGCGCTCCCTGCGGGGCCGGGAGGGGGGTGTCCGCAGCCCCGCGGGAAGGGCCCGCCCTGCGCCCGCCGACCCACCGCTCAGAGAGGCCGCGGCGCCCCCCGCGCGCAGGTCGTAGAGGACGACGACCCCATCGGCTCCGGCGGCCAGCAGCAGCCCGGGCTTGGCGCGATGGAAACCGAGTGCGGTGACGGCCTGCCGCGGACGCCGTCCCGGCCGCAGGCAGGGTCCCGGCGCGCCCGTCCCGGCGTCCACCAGCTGCGGGGAGAGCGGCGTGAACATGGGCGGCGGCGGCAGCCCTCGCTCAGAGCGCCCGCCGCCCGGCCCCCGCTACCTGCACGGCGCCGTCGCCGAAGCCCGCCGCCAGCTGCGCGCCGCTCGCGCCGAAGCAGAGGCTGTAGACGCCGTGCGCCTCCCTGCCCAGCGGCACCCTGCGCGCCGCCGCCGCCATGCTCCCGGCCGGGCGTCCAGCGGTCGCCCCGGCAACGGCCGCTCCGTTGGCGCCGCGGGACCAGCCGCACGCGGATCGCCGCCTTCCGGGACGCGCCTCCTGCAGCCCGCAGAGCTCCGGCTGGCTTTGCGGCGGGCCTCGGAGCCTCCGGCTGCCGCCCACCTGGCCCGGGATGCTCCGGTGGCCTCGATCATACGAAAGGTGCTGGGAGAAGACCGGGGGTGCAGGGTAGGAGGGGGGTCACCCGCCAGAGACGAGTTTCAATTTCGGTTCAATCAGAACAGAGCTGGAAGGGACCTTGGAGGTCTTCTAGTCTGACCCCCTGATCAAGCAGGAGACCCTCTACCTACCATCTCAGACAAATGACTGTCCAGTCTCTGCTTAAAAACCTCCAGTGATGGAGCATCCATGATTTCTAGTGGCAAGCTATTCCTCTGGTTAATTGTCCTGGCTGTTAGGAAATTTCTCATCTCCAGATTGCTTCTCTCCTTGATTAGTTCCCATCCATTGTTTCTTGTCCTGCCTTCTGGTACCCTCCTCTATGTGGCAACCTCTCAAATACAGGAATACTGCTGTCATGTCACCCTGTTCTTTATAAGTTTTTGTCTCCAGGCCTTTGATCATTTCAGTTGATCTTCTTTGCACTTTTTCCAAAGTCTCAACATCTTTTTTGTAATGTAGTGAACAAAACTGAATGCAGCTTTCCAGGTGTGGTCCTACTAAGGCTTTATGAAGTGGCACTAATACATCACCTGATTTTGATTCTACGCCTCTTGTTTCTACAATCCAGGATTGTATTAGCTTCTTTTGGCTGCTGCCGCACACGGCTGGCTCATATTTAAGTGATCGTCCACTGCGACTCCAGGGTCCCTCTCACAGTTACTGTTTTACTGCATGTATCAGCCAGCCACTCATGCGGCCCAGTTAAGAATAGGCCATGGACTGGTAGTGGGCTGCGGCCCAGTTTGGGCACCCCTGCGCTGGAGGCTGCCCTGATGCGGCCCAGCCTCTTCCATGGAGCGACCTGATGGCGAGGCTTGTCTTTTTCTGCTTCCCTCACCTCTGTGCTTTTCTGACTCTGCTTTGAATCCCCACATCCATCCTGACCAAGGCAAGGAGGCTCACAGCCCCCCCCCCCAACTGCCCTGTGGGTGGCTCCATCCAGCCTTCCGAGGGATCTTCCTTACGCCTCGGCCCCAGAGGCTCCATGGAAGACAATGACATCCTGGCAGCCAAGCACAGCTTCACCGAGTCCTTCCACATGTTGCAAACAGCAGGAGGTCAAGAAACCAGGATGGACTCAAAAACAAAGCCAACAACCTTGATGAGCAGGTGACTGTCCCATCTCAGCAGGCCTTTTCCAAACAGGATTAGGAGCTTAATGCCAAAATGTGTGGAATGCAAAGCAATACAATCCAGAGCCTATTGTGGTGGTTAAAGATGCCCCCCCCCCCGGCTCCCCAGTACACCTGTAAGTTGCGTTCAGTATCTCTGGGATGGGTGGTGAACGGCTAAAAGTGTAAGAAAATATTCACAGCAGGCTGAAGTCGCTTATGGGTGAAAATTCAGTCAGGGATTTCTGGCCCAGTAAACCAAATTGTTTTCATTCACTGACCAGATCTTAGAAAGAGTACAGCTGGCAGGCTGATCTAGTAAGAAGAGATCAACAATGTCTGACAGACGGCTTCATCCAAAATATTCTGATGTCACGCTGTACTTCCCACGGTGTCGGCTTTTTCCTTTAGCTTGCTGTGGCCTTTGGGGGGCTGAAAGCACACGGGCCCTGTTCTGCTGTTGCTCTTGGCCATCACAGCTTTGCTGGGGTGGTGGATAATGGATGGCATGCAAATAAAAACATGTATCTTCAATATGCTTTGATTGCTTTAGGCGAGACAGATTTTGGAAATAACACTATATTTGTGTGCCAAGGTGTTGTTGATGTTCGGCATCTCCCATTGAAAGGCGGCACAAGCATGCATCCGAGACTCTGTGCAAAGCACTGATTGCCTGGACCGCTACAGGGGGAGTTGCTACAGGGGGAGTTACGTAGGACGGAAACCAGGAGGATGAGAAAACGAGGAGGAAGAAAAGGTTGTGATGGTAAACTCCGTGCAGATGTGCTGGAAGGAATGTGCCAAAAAGAGCATTGGGCCAGCTAGTATTTTGCAAAATGCAGCAATTTAGGGGAAGCTGATTTAAGGCAACAAAAACCCCTTTTTCTTTTCCTGACTTTGATTAACAAGAGTGGCTGCCTTCAAAACACAAGGAGGAAAATAGGTCAATACACAGAATAGGGGGAACAAACAAGATCTAAAATCTTAATGATCCAGAAGGCATAGACAAGTGAAAAGACTAAACATGATTCACCAGAAAATGATATGGATTCAGTTTTCAGCCAAGAAAATCAGGTGGATATTAACAACCAGGAAAATATCAACACAACCCCTCCCAAGTCAGAAAACTTCAAGCTACGGGAGAAAAGCTGAGGTCAAATGGGAGCAGCAACAGCTTCCATGCTTCTGAGGCGGCTGGGCTGAAGTAGGAACGATGCCCGGCTGCTGATGTGCCCAGAGGCCAAAGGGCAAAAGGCATCTAACAGCTGGAGGGGAGGGGAGGACCATGGCGGAGGACCACGGGTCAGAGCAGACATGGCCGCACTGGAGGCTGATATGCTGGCGATCTGGCATGGGTCACCTCATATTGCAGCCGAAGGAAAAGGGCCCCGGGGAAGAACGCTCCACTGCAACCTCTGGTTAGCCCCACGCAGAAGAAGGATCCCCCCTCCCCGCTCTCGAAGGCAGAGGGTCCCCTTCCCGAGCAGCGCTCGCAGCTGGCTCCTCGTGCGGAGCCCAAGTGAGCTTCCTTTGAGCCGGAGCCCGCGGCTGCCTTCTCCCGGCTTCTGGAACGGCTGAGCCCAGGAGCCGGTCCGTCCTCTCGCCTGCCCTTCCGTCCCTCCCCACAGGCGCCTGCCCCCTCCACAGGAGGAGCCCTGGGCAGATTTTGCCCCCCAGGGCTGGACGGTGAATCCTCCGGCCTTTGCCCCGTATCTGGTGACCGGCCGGGCTTCGGCTCGCCTTCCTAGCAACTCCGCCGAGAGGGCCGCTTGTTGTGACCCAGGAAAGCGCCAGATTCTCCCCCTCGGAGCAACGGCTGCCGCCCAACTCTGCACGGGGGGCTTTGGCCTTTGTCCCCGCGGAAAACCGGAGCCTCCTGGGGTTTCCGGCTCTCGCCTCCGCCGCCCACCCTCTTCCTTCCGCGGAGGGTCTCCGGGGCGCCTTTCCCGCCCTCGGGGAGGCGCCGCCCCTCCCCCCTCCTCCCCGGATAACTCCCCCCCCCCTCCGGCAAGCCAGAAGCGCAGCCTGCCCCGGAGGTGGGTGGGGGTCCCGTCCAGGTCTTCGGCCTCGGGGCGCGTCGGGCGGAGGGCCGCTTTCCGGCAGGCTCAGACGGCCGTGTCCTTGGCTCGCCCGCCCACCCAACGGCGGGCGGGAGGAGGCTCTTTCGGGTGGGGGGGCAATTGCCAGGGCGGGGGGGGGGTCGCCGCAGAGGCTTCTTCGCCCGCCGACATCGCGCCCCCCCCCATCCTTGAGGCGGGCCGGGCCTTCCTCGCCCGCAAGTCCCGCGGCGCCGCCCGGGAGAAGCTCGGGCCAGCCGCCCTCGCCGGGGGTCTAAAGAGAGCCTGCCCGCCCCCACCCGCAGCCCCGGCTCGGCTCCGCCAAAGGACGGCGGGGCAGAGCGGAGGGGCCGGCCTCTCCCGCCGGGCCAGGCCGGGGCGCTCTCTCTCGGGACAGGCCGCTGCCGAGAAGGTGGGGCGGCCCTCAAGACCCCCCCCACGAGTCCCGGGGCAGATTCACAAGGGAGGCCTGTTTTTGGGCCGCCCTTCGTCCGGGCGAAAGAAAAGCCTGGAGGCCCGGGCCTTCCTCCCAGGCTTTTCCCCTCTGGACTGGCTGCGCAGGGGCCGGGGGGGGGGAGGCACCAGGCCTGGCCTGAAAAGGCCTCTTCTCCCCCCTTACCCCCCCCCCGTGCCACACAGACCTCCTGTATACAAATACCGGCTTTTTAATTCAAATCTTTGGAAGGTGAACGTGTGAGCTGCCTCCAAATGCACCCCTAGTTGGGAGATGGGAGATGGGAAGGGTCTGTGTAAGTGGGGAGGGGGTCCTTGGTGCTCTCTGTGCTTGGTGGTTTTCTGGCAGACCTTTCACTGCCAAACTAGGTAACATCATCGGTGCTGGAAGGGAGTGGGGAGTTTGCTCTTATTTTTTATAAATTAACGAGTCCTATGCCCCAAGTTCAGAGAGCATCAAGGCCCCCACAGCTCAGTGCTGAGCTACAAGTATTCTCTTCTGTAGGGTCTGACGTGGCACAAGACCTCCTCTCAACGGCGCTCTGGACGGTCCCCCTGGCTGAGCTGCCCTGGCCCTGACAAAAATACAGTCAGGTTGTTCTCTTGGCAGTTTGGAATTAGCTGTCCCACGTGTGCAGTGGGGTTCACAAATCACTCTTTGATTTGGGGTTGGCGTAACGTGTGAACCCAGGCAATTCAACAAATCTTGATCAAGCAGATCATGGTTTATGTAATGTTTAAACCTAATCTGTGCAGATAGAATTGTTTTGGAATTGTAGGTTTGTATGGAAGAACCCCCAGATATGTTGAGACTGTAGCACCCAAAGCTCCCAACGAGAATCCCCCTTAATTATCCAGGCCAAGAATCCTGGGAGTGGCCGTATAAACAGATTGGGATAGACTGAATAGAACAAACCTGAAGGTAGGAATCGCTGCATACAATGCCCGCATTCATACCTCACGGTTTACTCTCCTGGGACAGGCGGGGTGCTGACCTGCATCCAGTCTGGAGCTGCTAATCTTTGCACCCAGATGCTCCTCTTCCACCCCTCCAACATTTCTGGCATCCTCTGTATCTGCCTTCATGGGTGACAATGCACTGTGAGAAAAGAGTCAGCTCTTGACTTCTACTTTCCAGACAGCCACAATCTACACTGTGTTCAGAAAACCATGAGTCCTGGAAGACAAAGACCTGGTGTTGTTGAGAAATGCCCTGCCACCACCACTGCTCCTTCCAGGCAACCTCCACGGATCCTGGTGGTAGACATCCATCCTCCCCATTGGGACCACACCTGCCACAAACTCTGTGAAGCCTTGGAAAACGTCTTCTGCTTAGCCTGCAGCCTGACAGGCCCACCACGCATCCCTTCCTTCAGCCTCTACGTGGTCCAGAACCAGCAGGAATGTCTGCTGCCCTTCGTGGTGAGCGCTCCCTCACACACACAAGCCCCTCTGCAGCCGAGTGAAATATCTGAAGGGCCCTGTTCTGCTTTTTCCTTAGTGCTAGCTGTTCTTCTGCTCTTATGTAACTTTTGGCCCCTTGGGGCCTGATTCATCTCGCTTGGGAGCTTTTGTAGGTTACATTGATGGATCTCTAAGAGCTTAGTGTTTCCATATCCATGGTGGTTGGCAGTCCAAAGGCCTAAGATACTCGGGCTCCGCATTGGTGGCTACTCTTTGTTGAGGCAAAACTCAGCCCATCTTCTCATGCTTGGGTGTGATGCCATTCTTTGCCTGCTCCAGTCTTCATTTGTATGTTAAACTTGGGCTTCCAGCTCTGGTTTATCAACACTAAGCTACATTCTGTCCGGTTAAAGATCAGGAATGGTTTAATGTGGGGAGACAGAGAAGGGAGGGGAAGACTGGTAATGGAGATGCAAATTCTTCATCACAATGCCCACTTTAATATAGCCACCCAATGTATTTGATGAAGCAAGCTGTAAATCACAAAACCTGACATATTTTTAACAAAATGTGTTAGTCAGAAAGGGTGCTACCAGATTCTACCTAATTTTGGGTCACCGTACACTGACATGGTTCTCCTAAACAGTCCGGCTAAAGGTTATTTTTAATTCTGTCATTTTTCAGTCTTTATTAATCCATTCTGTAACTTTCACTTTTGAAGTCACTGGTGTTCTCTGAGCTTTGTTAACAAGACGTTTCGTCACCCACCTGACACTGTCAGTGCCAAGAAGGGCCAGTTTGCTCCCTGTTAACCTACAGTAGCTTGCGCTGCCAGTGTGGCTGAGCCGTGTGCTTTCCTCCTCGGGAGTTCCTTGATGAGGGTGATTTTTTTCCTCCTTGATCCTTTTACAATTGACTGATAGTGATTTCGTCTATCCCAGTGGTATTCAAGTGCTGCTCCAGATGTGTTGGGGTTATTATTATTTAAGCTTGTCTGCTACCCCATTCTGAACACCTCTGGGTGGCTCACGACAATAAGACAAATAAATTACAATGAAGCCAATGAAAAGGGATGGAGTGCAAGCCAGCCAGACTGGGTGGAATGAAGCAGGTGGTCTCGCTCTCCCCCTGGCCTGCCAGAGGTGCGGAGAAGAGCCGGGTCACCAGGGCTGCTCTAACCAATAGCAGAGTGAGGACCCTCTGGATCTCAGGAGGAAGCCAGGAGGTGGGATTCGGCTTGGCTAAAATCAGGGTTGTTCTATGTCCGTAGCATCCCCCTTGTTTAACTCACATCCTCAGTTGGACAAAGAAAGAGACAAGCTCACTCCTGATGTTTAAATGCTTCAGTGCCGCCTTTCTTATTTTGTCCCTTCCTCTCTAATAAGGTGAAAAGCCCAATGTTCCACTAGTGGAATTCTTGCATTGGTTTTTACTCCCCACGGTGTCACATTTTCCCTGGTGCGTTATGACATCTAGTCCCTTTAACTTTTTCTGATGTAAAACATAGTTTTCAGACAAGCGTATTTAGTCCCAAACATGGGTGACTTCTTTCTGCTACATTTTACACTGATTTCAAAAGTAGTTCGATGTAAGCCGTATCAGGAGGTAACCAACATTTCAGCAACATTTCTCAGATCCAGCCAAGGTGGTGTCGAACAGGTGGTGGTGTGGAGGTGCCTTCTTCGCCGGGATATCTAGAAATAGGAAAGCAATCTGTGCCTCTCTCCCCATTTTTCCCTCTTAAAGGCCCTTAAAGGAGGCTTTGCTCGGCTGCAGAGCTGCTTTGGGGAGCTGGGTGCCTTGCCCAGAGAAGGGGTGTTCCAGCCCAAGGAAGACGCTGTGGTTCAAGCAGTGCTGGACGGACTGCAGCAGTTCAAACAGTACACTGGTCAAGGCATGGCCGGAGCCTGTCTGAGCAGCTCTTCTGTGGAGGTAAGACGTGGGCGCGCCCAAAAGGCCAGAGGTCTAGCGCATCTGAAGAGTGGCCCAAAGCGGAAGCAAGGCAGAATTGCACAAGAATGCTGCCATTGCCAGGATCCCCCAGGGGGGTGTCATGAACAAACCCTGCTATGGTTCTTTGGTGCCAGTGACCTGTTGGGCAGATCAGGTATAATATTGGTTTGGGCAATGGCATTCAGTATATCTTTTGGACAAAGGTTTGCCAAGAATTCTCCCAGTTTTGTGGATTTAGAGTTGGTTGCACAGTTCCACCCAATGGCTGCTCAGAAATGTTTCTGCATGTTTCTACAATGAATTTTTCTAGAAGAAAATAACAACAATTGTAATGGCCACCTCCACCTTTTGAAAGAGATTTATTGTTACGTTTACAAGGGTTATAAGCTGCTCTAATCAGAACCAGCCCTGAGCAGCATACGATCCCTTATCTGTAAGTTACAATAGTAATAATTGTGCAGAGTGATGTATATGTTACATCTTTCTTTACTGTAACTGGTATCTCAAGGGGAAAACGCAGTCATGCAAACTCCTAACAGCCAGCACTCGCCAAATGCACTCTCTCGTGGGAAGGGGGGAATGATAGAGAAGGCAGGTAGCGCGGCTTGAGTGAGAGGACATAGGGGGCCTGCCCCTCTTCACCTGATGGGGCAGACAGACGTTCTTGGAATAAGGCATCCGGCAGAGGTTCGTGTCCTAAACCGTGAAGGGCTTTAAAGGTGCATTGAGTTGTACCCAGAAGCCAACCGGTCACCAGTGCAGCTCAGACCGGTGGGCATGACGAGGACTGGGGAGCAGCCATCATGCCAGGCTCTGCTTGGGGCAGATTGCATGAGGAGAGAGAGTGTGCTGCCAATTAGGAAGGAGATTCTCTCTCTAAACTACTATGGTTTTTCTTCCAGATTACAATCCTGACTAGCCAGCCCAACAGAAAAATAGCCAACCAACTGGATGCTGGCTTGCAGGGTATTGACCTGGTTAGCCTCCACCAACTACAGGTGGTCGAGATTTCTCAGCAGGCAGTCCAGGAACTCTCCAGGGCAGAGTGGGGCAGAGATGTACCCAGCAGCAGTAGTGGTGGTGAGTACAGCAGTTTATGCCTAGAAATTGGAAAATCTGACACCAGTCACACCTAACCCTGATAAGAAACCACCAGAAATGGAATCTGAGCACTAAAACCCACGACAATATCAGCTGTTCTCTGCCCCTTCTTGAAATCTCCCCCCCCCCGCCAAAAAAAGCAGACTGGCATTAAATTGGCTGTTCCCACTGCCAGAGCAAGTGGCAGAGGTTCCCATAGCCCCCAAACCTGGTCTTTCTTCACTTACCCACCATTTCTTTCGTTTTGTAACAACCTGTTGATGCAAAACCTGAAGCATGCCACAATTGTTAGTACATTGCATCTGATCTAATAAAAGTACTTGCTCAATTTTTAATTTTGGAATTGATTCAGAATATTATTTTTTTTTCATTTTTAAAAAAGTGAATCTAAAAACAGGCTAAGGTGCTGATTGTTGCCATCAGCTGGACAGCAGTAGATTGTTGCCACCTGCTGAAATCTTTTGTTCCGGCTTCATGCTGTGTCAACACCATCACTCCAGGATCCCATTAGTCCCTGCTAGCTCTGATCCCACTAGCCTGTATGAATAATCAGAATCTTTGGCACCCCTGTGCATAATACTGTTGCTCTCTTCAAGCCCCTGAGAATCCAAAGGGCCCTTTGCACCTCATTAGACCCAAGTCAGTCGTCACCGGCCCACCAACTCTTGAGACCCATGACGGCCGCTTGAGGAAGGGGTCGCCCTTCTCTGTGCTGCCACCTCCCATGCAGCCACCCCCAGCTGACCTTCGGCCTCTTCTTCCTCCCGCGGCTGCTCTAAATGCAGGCAGGCTGCCGGGTACCCCCATTTCGATCACGTGGCCACTCTGCTCCTTGGACAGTCTGAGCTTTCTGAGTTGGCGCAGGAAGGACATCCTTTGCTGTGCCTTTTTAACGATGTCCTATTTAATCTCATCTTCCCTTGCAGAGAGCACCACAACCTTGAACACGGAGGTTGATCTACACACCGTGGAGAACGATGTGGTGGCCTTAGAGGACTTTTTCAAAGCCTGGCTGCATGGCCACTCTCCTGATCAAGAGCACCTTCACCTCCTCCTGCCTGCCAGGACCACCAGCTGCTCTGGGGCACCTGGCAGCGATGCAGGTAATCTGGAAGCCCTCTCGGATTCAGGGGCCAGCCGTCCGGTTAACCCCCGTGGGAAATGAGGCTGGACCACCGGCTGTGACTTTGGGCGGCGGGCTCTCAAGTCTGGGCATCTGCTCAGTTTCGCCAGGCTGCTCCTGCCTGCTCCCACGTTCTCTCAATGCAGCACAACGGGCACTCTCCTGGCAAGCTGAGCCTCCCCCCCCCCACACACACATACAGTACACACCCCAGGCTCACCTGGGCAAAGGAAACTTTGGGCTAAGGCGTTGCGGGACAAAGAGACAACACCCACAACCACAGCCCGGCTTCAGTGATGGCCCTTTGTTCTGCTCTCCTGCCTCTGCAGCATGGCTGAAGTGTGATGTCCAGGAGAGATTTCTCAACCCTGCCCAGCTTCCTGCCGCTTGTGAGGGTGGAACAGGAGGAATGGACAACGCTGCCGGTCCCTTCCGGATGGCGCCTGGCCTGGCCCCGCGCAGACTGAGGATCCTCAGGTACCTGACTGGGTGAGGGTTACTGCGACTGTCACCACACCTGCTTCCTAACAAGGACGTGTGATAATGCTGCTGGTGATGGCACGAATAGAGCTGGGAATAGCCCCCCTCCCCTCCTCCCTTGGCGCAAATCTGGTGCAGGCGCTCCACGGTCATTTTGGCTTTGGCTGTGACAGGCCGGATCCCTGCGCTGTGCATCGCACGCTTGGGGGCAAGGGGGGGGGGAATTGGTCATCAGAATATCCATTTCATGGATAACCTAAGAAGTATCCCTAGGTGGATGGCAGACCTCTGGCGAGCCCAGGCCTGCATCAGGGTGGTGCATGCAGGAGGCTGGCAATGGCCCCCCCTCCCCGCCTGCCACCAGGAGAAGCTTCTCCAGAGGACTCTCCTCCTCTCCCCTCCGAGCGAGCGCTCAGCAGCCCATCCCAGCACCACGGTTCGAAAACTGCCGGCTGTTTTTGGCAATACCATTGTTTTCATAAACAAGACATTCAGTTTTGGTTGGGAGTGGGATCTCCTCCTCCTCCTAGAACAGGAGGAGCAGAAGTGGCTTCGTAGGTAGGTAGGAAGGAAGGAAGGAAGGAAGGAAGGAAGGAAGGAAGGAAGGAAGGAAGGAAGGAAGGAAGGTCTCAGCCAGCAAGTGTGGAGCAACAGCTCCTGTGGAAAGAGGGCTGCAAAGAACGGCAGATCAGGAGCCCTTTTCCTCGAACCCAGGGCTGGGAGATGGGCCGGCCTGCCAGCTGCCTGGCTCTGGCTTATTCAGGAATCGGCGTCTTGCGAAGGACTCCTCCTCCTCCTCCTCCTCCTCGTGGCTGTGCCTTCCTCAAGTGCCGAGTTATCACCCTGGTGTAATTTTCCATGCCGAGATAGCTGAACTCCCTCCGGTCTGCCTGTCTAGCAAAGCAGTTCCCACAATTTAAGAGCAGCACACGTGGTGAATGTCTCAGCCGAGCTCCCGTTTGCCTCTCTAGCAAGGCAATCCCCTCTGCTGCCCCCTGGGACCGTCTCTGAGCAGCCTGTGGCGATGGCGCCTGGGGCCTTCCCTCCCCTTCTCCCTCAGCTGCCGAAGGAAGGCCTGCCCGTCACAGCCTCTCTGCCCAGAGCAGCACTTGGGCCGGGTAACAGGGCCCAGCCATCTCTCGGGATGCCCCAGTGGCCAGCCGGACGAGACGGGGGAGCCCTCGCCATGCGCCCTCCCTTCCCCCACCGAATGGCCAGCCGGCACCTGGACAGAGGTGGGTCCAGTGGCCTTTCTGGGACCCTGTCCCCAAAGGGAAAGTGGCAGAGCCCTTGGCAGTTCCGCCCCAGGGTCAAATACACCGGGTGGCAGCGCTAGAAAGTGTTCCAGGAAGTTTCTAGGCGGCCACTTGCCAAGGCAAAAGGGCACCGCCTTCCTCCCACGGAGAGCGTGGGTGCCCTCCTGGAACTGACAGCCCTGCTTCTCAGCCGGTTGTTTGAAAGAGCAGAGAGTGTGTGGGCAGCAACAGGGCTGGCCTACCTGCGAGCAAGAGGAGCCCCCTCCACGGACAGCATGGGCCACGTAGAGCTTTTCCCACATCCAAGCTCTCTAGGTAATATTCAGGGAAGAAATTGGGAAGCCCGGATCGGATCCACCAGTCTGGGCCCTGCATACACTGTTCAGGTGCAGCCAAGCTCAGCCCATGGAGCAGCTCAGATGGAGACCCCAATGTACTGTTCTGTTCCCCCCTCCCCCCCAGACCAACTGAAGACCAAGGAAGGGGCCCTTGGAAGAAGCCCCCCCCCCCGCTGGTTGGACTGGAAGCAATTAAGCAGACATGCAAGAATCAGGAACTTTGAGGTTTATTACAGAAAAGCTCTTTTGAAAAACTTGGAGCAGCCCCAACTCTTATTTTGCTGAAATTGGCGTTCCAGTTCCTGCACTGCTTCCTCTTCCCCAAACGGGATGGTCCTCGCTTTAGAGCCGAACTGATTTCCATCCCAGCC
This sequence comes from Protobothrops mucrosquamatus, assembly GCF_001527695.2. Lineage (NCBI taxonomy): Eukaryota > Metazoa > Chordata > Lepidosauria > Squamata > Viperidae > Protobothrops > Protobothrops mucrosquamatus. The sequence goes on from NW_015387552.1 coordinate 65,882, forward strand.
GTAGATAAATCTAAGGACACGCGAGGGGACAGGAAACCGTTATGGGGACTGGGGGGGGGGGTTGCCTCAGCGGATGTCCAGGCCTGGCCAAGACCAGGATGCTGGTTTTACAGCTCAGCCAGGGGGAAGGGGGGAGGAGGCTGCCTGCCCTCCACTTCCAAGCATTTGTGCAAGCTGTGTACCAATTGCAGCATTTGGGGCTCTGCAGCTCTCCTTTCCTCTGGGACCCACCTGCTCCCCCCCCCTTTCCTTCTCCCTTGGATCGCTCAGTTAACCAGCTCTGGAAGAGCAGGAGACCCACCCTCCCCACCCGCTGCTCCCTCCCTGCTGGGAGCTGCCTTCACCCTGGAGGGAGTAAACAAACCTTTGTGGATAAGCCTCCCCCCCCCCCGCTTTCCTCCCACCCACCCTAAGCCTGGCCAGCCATATTTGCCAGGCAAGGGACAGTCCTCCTCCTGGCGGCCCCAACCTTCAGGGGAGGAGTAGCAGTGTGCTCCAAAGGGGGGGGGGTCTGCACAAGCTCCTGCCCCCAGGCAGGGGGAGGGGCTGCAGCCTGCCTCTACTGGAGGCCATTTCCACCCATCTGCAGGACACGTCTCTGCCCCCAGCAGTGGCCGTGCAGAGGTTTTCTTTTGCACCTTCCTGGATCCCCAGCCAGTAACCTGCCGGGGGCCATCATGATGTTCATAAGAGCAGCAACTGCCTGCTCCCCGCTGACAAGCTTCCCTTTTGCAGGGCGCTGAAGGCCGATGGGGTCTGTGCGTCCCTGCTTTTTGGTCTCCCGCTAGTCCTAAGGCCCACAAGCTGCTGGCAGCTGAGCTGGGATGAACTGGAGGCCAACCAGCAGAGTTTCCAAGCCTTCTGCCACTGCCTGTGGGTGAGTCCTAAGGGGAGGGTCTGCAGTAGGAGGGGGGCTGAGGGGAAGGCCGTCCCGCTGGCAGCTCTGAAGCCACCCAGTCTCTGGGGCAGAGAGGAGAACTCCGCAGGTTCTCCGGCAGGCAGGCTGACTGTACTGCTGGCTGTGTGTCAGTGGCACCTTGCCCATCAGCATCGCTCCTCTTTGGCACGTGGCTGGCAAGGGAACTCACAACACAACGCCCAGGGCACCGGTTTTGTCTTCCAGAAGCGGAAATGGCTGCTGCTTGCCAAATACGAGGCCTGGGGTGGGCCAGACCTCAGCGGACGCCTCTCCGTAGGCACCTTCCAGGTCCTGCTGCCCTCGGACTCCTCCACCCTGCTGCTGCGCCCGGTCGTGGCCCGAGAGCTGCTTCTGCCTTGCAGCTTTCCTCCCCTCCCTGCTGACCTGCCAGAAGCAGCACTGGCGGAGATGGAGGTAAACGAAGAGAACAGGGCACCCCTGCAGGGAAAGGGGCACCCCTGCCTTCCCCTGGCACCTACTCGGCCTCTCCCGCTCCAGGGTGTCCTCAACGGCCTGGAGCTTGAGGCAACCTACGATCCCCTGCTGGCAAACGGTCATTTGTACCAGGCCCTGAAGAGGGGCCTGGGCCGCCTGCCTGCCTCCCGAGTTCAGCGCTGGGCACCAAGACAATGGCCCCGCCAGGTACCAAGGGGCACGGGCGGCATGGGGAAGGGCAGGAACAAACAGCCCGCCAGTAAAGAACCAGCCCAGGAGGCAGGGGGGGCTCCAACATGGCTGCTTAGGAGGGCAAATGCAACCCCTCCCCCCGAAAGGGCTCTGCCCTAACACCCGGGGCACCTTCCAGCCTTTGAGATGGGCTCTGTTACTAACGAAGCAGGGAGGGCAGGAGCCCCCCCCCCGAGTTGCCCCAGCAGTGATGGTGTTTCTTCCCCCACAGCAGGGGGGCCACATGCATCCCAGCAGGGCCAGGGCCACCGTGGCCCCGCTGCAGGTGGGCCTTCCGCCAGCTGGCTCTGGCAGCCTCCCCCTTTCTCCGAGCCAAGGAAAGGCGATCCCAGAGTCCAAGATGTAGCCGCCTTTGTCCACGTGTCTCGGCCACGGAGGGAGCAGCCTGCCTTCTTCACAGCCACAGGGCATCCTCTGCCAAAAGAACCGGAGCCCCCCCACCCCACCCCCGGCTACAGGCCAGCTTCTTTGGCAGCAACTCACACCTCCCCACCCTCGCCCAGACCAGGGGGCATGGAGGGGGGGGGGTTGGGTGTTCCCCGCAAGCCTTGGGGAGGAGCAGGGCCAACCCGCGCCCAGCGTGGGCTCCATGGGGAAGCGGGTAGAAGGGGAGGAGGGAACTGTTTGTGGCACTTCCTGGTTTCTGTTGTTCGGCCCCCTTCCGGCCTGGCTCAGCCACATCCCCTGCGCCAATAAACCTCCTTGTGACAGCCTGAGCAAGAGTCTCCTTCAGCTCCTTCCCACAAGCGCCCGCCTGCCTCCCGCTGCCCCAGGAGCCCTTCTCAGCCTCCCGCAGAGGCAGGGCAGCCACAGGCACAGTCTCAGGGGCTGCCTCAGCCCACCACTCGGGCTGCCTCTGGCACACCAGGGGTGGGGGTGGGGGTGGGGGTGGGGGAGGGAGGCAGGCAGGCCAGGCCCAGCAGGGGCTCCCCCTGGTTCTCTGCAGTGACCAAGGGAAGCAGCAACCTCCCAAATGGCTTGGAATGTGCCAGGGAGACTCTCTGGTCTCGCTGCTGAAGGCTGCAGTCCCAAAGAAGCGACGTCCCGGTGGGTTCCCCAGGAGCTCCCTCCTACCTTTGGGGGCCCTTCCCGTACAGCGGCTTCCTGGCTTGGCCCATGTGGCCCTCAGGCTAGGCTGGGGCCCTCAGAAGAGGCAGCCTTTGCTGTCACTTTGGGGGCTCGGCCCACCTCTTATGAGAGTGCGTAAATGAGGCAGCCTGCAGAAGAAGGTGCCCTTGGGAAGACTGCTCCAGCCCAGCCCAGCGTCCCTTCTCAGATCTCCCCCAGGTCTTCGTACACAGCAGCTGGCCGGTTCTCATCCACAGACTGCTCAGGTCCCAGGGGGCCGGGGGCCGAAGGCGGCTTGAGCACGCGGCTGTAGAGGAGGTCTCTGCCGTTGTTGCTGTTGTTGCTGTTACGGAGCCCCTCCGGGCCCTGCGTGGCAGCCGCTCTGGGCTTGCTGGCCTCTGGCTGAGCGGACTTCTTGTGCGCCCGGGGAGGCTTGGGGGCGGGGCTCGGCCTGGGGGGTTTCAGCCCGGCCTTTTGGTGGAAGGCAGGGACAGCATAATCACCAGTTCCGGGAAGGCATGGCAACTCATAGCCAGCTTGGCCCTCCAAGCCCTGAGTCCGCCAGGCCTCGCAGGGGAGGCGTGCCTCGTCATAGATGGCGGCCGAAGTGGGGGTGGGCCACGGGGCCCTTCCCTCAGGCTCATCGTAGATGTGCTGCTTGCCGCTCGGGAGCCCATGGCCCCCGCCAGTCCATGGCCTGGGCTGCTCCTCCACCAGGCTGGAGCCCCGGCCCGGCCCTTCTTCCTCACGCTGGCTGTCAATGGGGTCAGCGTAGAGGGAGTCCGGCCGGAGCCGCGAGCCCTTCACCGCATCCAGAGGCTCAGAGTAGACGTTGGTGGTGTCCTCCAAAGAGCCAGGCATCCCAGAGGGGGGAGGCCGGAGGGAGGGGAGAGGCCACTGGTTCTGCCCTTTGGGCACGGCAGCTTCCTTCTCCTCCCCGGCGACGCTGGGCCTGGCTGTCAGGGCGCTCCTGGGGGCCCGTCTCTCCGAGGCAGCAGCGCCCTCCCCCTCCAGGCTGAGGGAGTGGGCCACGGCACTCTGGAGGTAGGAGACGCCAGGGGCCTCCATCTCAAGGGAGCTGTTGCTCTGCCGATGCTCCTCCACCTGGGCCTTCTGAGCCTGAATGGCAGCCTCCACCACGTGGAAGATCTCGTTGCCCTGCTTGGTCTCAAAGGTGAAGTTGCCGGGACCGGATTCACAGCGCCGGCCAGCTTCGAAGGAGAACATCACCTGCCATAGGGAAGTGAGGCCTTGTGGTCAGCCAGGACCACCCCAGGGCACGTGGGGCAGCCCCTCACGAGCCTTCCCTCACGAAGCCAGTGCTGGGATAAGTTCCTCTGGCTCAGTGAGTCCAACTTTTCCCTGCTTCCCAGATCTCGGGGTGGGGTGGGGTGGGGGGAACGAGGCAAAACCCCAGAGGGCCAGCTCCTCTCCTGCCCGACAAGCTCACCTTGTCCCTGCCATATCTGCGGAGGAGGCGATAAGGCCATGTGTAGAGGGGCAGGCTGGAGTGGGCCTCCCTCAGGACGAGCTGGTTCCAAGAGGCCTTCAACACGTACATCCCTTGCAGCTTGCAGCGCTCGGCAGCTTCGGTTTTCTGTACGGTGACCCAGAACTCATTCACTGCAGCCAAGGGGAGAGTCAGAGTGGACGGCCGTCCTGGTGGGGAGACCACAAGGCACCACCTCCCCATCCCTGGGGGAAGGGGTGGGGGTGGGAGAGCACATACCGTGCCACACAGGAGCACCCTGTGCTTCTTGCCCACCTGCGTAGCTCCCAATGCAGGGTCCAGTTTGAAAACCAGGAGCAGCCCCACCTCTCACCCCCACATGTGTTGCCACTAAATGAAAGTTTCCAAGGGGGACCAGCTGGACCGTCCAAGCTACAGACGGGACGTGCTGGCCACGCTCAGCCATGAAGTCCTACCTTCTTCTCTGGAGCAGTAAATGGAGTTTGTGGCCATTTCCAGGTCCCGTTCTCCAGCGGTCTCCGTAGCAGACGGGGTCATTTTCCCAGGGTTAGTCTGCGATGAGGGTCATAAAAGGTCTCAGTGGCAGCCCTGGCCTAGCACTTGAGCAAAAAGAGCTGATTCTGCCTCAGTTGCCCAAAGGCCTTGACAGGATTGGCAACTGCCCTGGTGTCAAGAGTTCAGATCCTGATCTTTGGGGCCCTCTGCAGGAGTCCAATGAAGCTCTCCAACCCAGAGCTCTCCAGACGAACAGATCGTAAAGGGGCCAATCCTGCCCCTCGGGAGCTCTTCCTAGCAGTCTCTGGGCCCGCCCAGCACCCCATGATGGGAGCCGATGGCTCGAGGGCTCCAGATGCTTTTCTTCTCACATGTCTCCTAATCCAGCTTGTTCCCTTCCGGGAACCTGTTCCAAGTTTTTAAAGTAGGTCCCCTGAACTAGACATAGTGCTAAATTTGGCTCTGACCAAACCCAGAACATTTTGCTTGGTGACACAAATTCTGGAAGACTCTCACAACAGGGCAAGGAGGGCACAGCTCGGCCACTCAGCCTCACTCCCCTCTTCCTCTGCGTGTACCAGCTCACCCGTCAATTTCTCTGGGCTTGCTTTTCCCTACCTCCCATGGGCTTCTGTCACTGCTGGGGGCCTTGCCTTTCCCCCCACTTTCCCACCCCTAAAGTCATCCTGCGTGGGTGGGTCTATGCCCTTCGCTTCAGCTACTCCCCTCCCTCCCTCCCTCCCTCTCCCCTTGCCCTGCCCACCAGTCCGCCTCACCAGAAAGGCTGCCTCGCAGAGCTTCGCCACCCAGTCAGCCGCCTCCTGTGGCTCGGCAGCGAAGACATACGTGCGGCTGCTGGTCTCCAGGCAGAAGGCAGCCAAGCCCTCCTTGGGGGTGCAGTCCAGGGCAGGAGCCACACTCACACAGTCTGCCAGCCGCACAATCTTCTTGTCCAGCCTCTTGGTGTTGATCCGGTCAGCTGGAGCAGCCCCCTCCTTGCAGTCGAAGAACTCCAAACGGGCAACTCCGTGAGGACTTGCTGGGTACAGCACAAACCAGCTTTTCTTCCACCGCTGCAAGCAAAGACAGGCTGTGACAGCAGGTCAGGAATGGGGGGAACCAAAAAGGAAAAAAAAGATTTTTTTGGACTCCTTTCAGTCCGGAGTCAGGCCCGCCTATGGGATAGACACAGCCTTGGCTGCACTCATGGGTGCTCTCTGGCAGGACAGGGGCACTGCAACCATCCTCGCTCTCCTCCTCGTGCTCTAGCCGCCTTCACCGACCGGGGCATCCTTCGGGGCCGGCAGCAGAGTGGTGCACCGATTCAGGGTTGATAGGGAGCTAGAGACCCAGCCCTCGACCACCCACAGGGCTCGCTACTCTTTCCTCTCCTCTCCAACATCTACACGAAGCCCCTGGGCGAGACCCTCCGTCACCCTGGGTTGAGGTGTCACCAATAGGCTGATGATACTCGGCAGCTTCCTGCTCCTTAAGCAGGAGCTCTGAGTCCAAGACGACTCACAAATGGCACACCAGTCTTGGATGAGGAAATGCAGCTCCGTCTGAAACGAAGCACGGAAGGTCCCCAGAACTGGAAGTCCAGATTTCTGCTGCCACTCAGTAGTGTCAGGATTGAGCCTGAGTAGGTTCTACCTCATTCGGACATTGGGACAGGATCTCAAAGGCATCATGGGGTCAAGATGGATCATTTCCTTACCCAGTGGTTTCATGTAGATATGGTGAAATGGTGAGTTTGGAGCCCTGTGGCACCCCCACAAGCGAGGGGCGGTGGACTTGACCTCTTCCCCACAGTACTAATGGATGGGACCACTCCCAATCCCCTCGGCTTGTCCAAAGAACACTGCAGTCCACGGCCTTGAAGACTGCCCAGAGATCAAGAAGCACAAGGATGGCTACATCATCTCCATTCCTGCTCCCCCAAAGATCAACAAGCGTGACCAGTGCCACCTCCGTGCTGTATCCCAGGAGCCTGAAGCCTGGCTCCAGGTAATCCATTTCCTCCAGGATCTCCTGGGGCTTTTCCCTGACCAACTTCTCTACAAAGTCCCTAAACGGAGAGCATACACCACCGTTTCCTTTAGAGCTGAAGGAACCAGCTGCTGTCCTGTCTCGGAGAAGCAGACGCTATGGTGTGGATTCAACCAGAGGCTGCTTCCCAGACGAGTTTAAAAACTCAGAAGGGACCCAGGTCTCATAAAATCTGAAAGGCGCCATCTACTTCATTGGGGGTCAGACTCCAAACTCATCCCAGATAATATATGCCGGGCACCTCAAGTGGGCCTGTCCAGATAAGGTAAGGAGAATATTCTTCACAGTAATCTGACAGATGTCCCTGTGCCTCATCCTTCCCCAGCAGGGATCGAATTATCTTAAATCTGGCTTCCTGCCGGATGGCTTGTTACAAGCACAATAAAAGTGGAAGAATTAATAATTCTCACCTTTTTCAAGCATGTGATTCAGAAATGAATCAGAGGCCACTGAAGAAAAAGCACTCAAATAATTAGGGGCTATTCTTAAAAACATCTGCAGACCCAGAAGCCGGATAAAGGCATCCCAATTCTAATTCCAGAGAGATCAAGAAACAGGAAATGGCCCTCCACTCTCTTCCCCAATTGCTAGATCTAGATCCATCTATCTAGAAGGCAGATGGATTTTTCTTCCATGGCTGGTGCAATTCCCTAACCAAAAAACTTGGCAACTCGGTCCATTGTGGGGTAGCAATTCCATAGCCGGACTGTGGATTGTCCTTCCTCTCCCTGGTCCTGAACCACTTCCTCCTGCCAGAGCGAGAGGACAAACAGAATGATCCCACCACCCAGTCACCTTGCCCATCTAAGCCAAAAGACCAAGAATCGCAGGCCCTTGCTCGCTCGTGGCTAATTCTGTCCCTTAGTACAGTGGCAATCAAACCAATTTGGATCATTCTGCAGATTTTGATCAAGAAAGAATAGCAGTCTTTCCAAATTACCCCCAAGGTGGAATTTGCCCTTCTTGTGGCAATAGGGGGTGGGGTCAATTCTCCCATATGGGGACTTTACAACAGCAAAATAAAGCAGTAAAAAAAGACGAATTCACATTAATCCAGCAAGGGTTAGAATAAATTGGCATTCAACCAGTCGATTTAAAATCAAAATGAAAAGAGAAAAAGTGCAATTAAAACCGAGGCATACTTAAGAATAACAAACAGCTGAAAGGAAAGGATGGAGACTGAACCCTCAGGCTGCTCCTACCAAGAACTGCGACCATCAAGATTCCTCTTCCCAGTAGGTCCACGGTCATCTGAGGATCATCTTGGGTCATTTGTAGTTGCTCCCATTCAAATCTGGGGAGTGGGCCATCCAAAACCCCACTTTGGTGGCAAAATCAGCTGTTTGTCGGCAGGAGAAAAAAAATGCCTTGCCACTCAGCACACCACTTTCAGAGGACATTCTCATTTGCAGGGTTTCAAGAACGCTTCCCTTTTTAGCTCAGATGCCCTCAGTGTCTGTGATATGAGGAACCTTTTTCCTTCCCGACACCCTTTGCCTGCCTGCCTGCCTGCCGGGAATTGCATTTACCGCTTAGAAGCCTGTTTCCTCTTTGTGGAGTCCTCAAACTGGCCTCCCCCAATATGTTCCCCCACTAATTCTGAACCTTGAGAATTTCATAAATCACCAATATCAGGACAGGACAATGAAAACTTCTACTCCTTTTTACTGCAAGGATTTAGTGTGAATACCCACCCCAAAGTGGATCCATTTCCAGGTCTCTACTTCTGAGAAGAAAAGCTTGCAGGCAAGGCAGGGGCTTGACATGGACAGCAGAGGAACCATCCCGAGACATGCTGAAGTCCGCTCAACCTCCCCTTATCACTTCCTTCTGCTCCTTCTAGAGAAGGTTCTTCTTTTAAAATCAACGGGGACTGTTTTGTATTTCCTTGGCTATTATGGCTTACCTGTGTCTTAAATTTGCTGCCACTGTGATCAGTTTCCAATCAGTTCATTAGCTCTTATATTTTGTAAACAGTCCTGGATGTCACTGAGAGGCATGTCCAAAGCTACCTAGCATAATTGGGTGGGGGATCGTCACTTATAGCAGTACGGTTTATTACAGATTAAATACAACCACATTTGGGACATAATCTGTGGCCTCAGGGATTAACCATTTCGGATTTTGTGCTACAACTCAATATTGCCCAGAGCCTTTCTGTCCAATGGATAAAACTGCTTCCCTATTTTATTTTATTTTCTATTCTTTTTTCACTTTTTTCCCCACTCTCTTTCCATTCCCAGAGCACTGGCTAGACTTGATGCAGTCACTTAAAGGGAGTGTGGGGAACACTTGCCATTTTGGGAGATTCCTGCTTACTTGTCCTCTTAACACCCCACTGCTTCCTTTCCTGATCTTCCTTAAAAGGTTGAATTCAGAAGTGCCATATCAACCAACCATCTTCTTCACCCTACCAGGTTTCCCTTGTGCGAATATGGTTGCTCCTGATCCGTATCCTGGCCCTCAGCCTTCTGGCATTGACATAAATGCTTCTCAGGAAATGATTTCACCCAACAGGAAGTCCTGGTTGTCACTTCCAAAGCTAATTACCGTAATTTCCCTGTGGTAACTACTAAAAAATGTATGGATTTATTTTATTAAATTTCTAAGGTCACTCAAATCTGCACCAGCTCTGGACAGATAGAGTCAAAACTGAATACAGATAAAATACCAATAAGAAACCCCAAACCTCTGGCCAAAAAACGTCATTTCTAACCGAAACTTTCAGAGGACATCCTGCTCACCCAAGGCTTGAGGAAAGAGGCCATGCCCTTTTAAAACCAGTAAGGTGGGGGTCTAGGCATATCTGATGCTGTTCCAAAAGGCAGGTACTACAAGAGGGAAGGGCTGCCCCGACCAGGTGGCACTGCTTGAGTGACAGGACCAGGAGAGCCATCTGCCAGATCTTATCAGTTGGGCAAAAAGCACCTTTAGAGAGTTGGACCTTGTGCAAGGAAGGGCTTCACAGTTGATAGCTAACACCTGAATTGCACCCAGAAGCCTTCTGGTGACAAAGGGGTTAAAAGGGTTGTGATGCTGTGTGAACTACTAGAGAGTAAGGATAATGACCTTGACAGAAATATGCACAAGGTGTTGTTACCTATGCAAAAGGAGCTGAATGCATTTTTTAAGTCCAGAGTAAGGAGATGCATTTGGAAGCGGCCTCCGATTCAGAGGAGGAGGAACAGCACAATCAGACTTGCAAGATTCTGATATTAGAGCCAATCTCAATAAAGTAGTTGCAGCTGCTTTTCTCGTGGAGTTGATTCCTGATCCACCTTTATATGGGCGGCCATATAAGCTGATTAAAAAAATAAGAGAGGAGCGAGCAATCTAGTTCAGAACTGCAGATGAAAAGTTAACTAGCTCAATAGTCACCTTTGACTCTGAGGCACGAGAAAAAGTGAGCCAATGACTGAACAGCAACCTGCTAAGGAAGGCCAAAGGGTGACGCGCTCTGGAAAGCCTAACCTGGATACCAGAACCGGAAATGGGCAAAGCCGCCACAAGCAGCCCCGCTTCCTGCTCCACGCCGCCCTTAC